>NW_023340246.1:22281734-22287581 GCF_004916995.1 Morone saxatilis | reverse complement strand
ATATTATAACATATTATAACATTATTATAACATTATATTATATTATATCATATTATATTATATTATATCATATTATATTATATTATATTATATTGGATGATTGGATGATTGTGGGAAAGTGGTGTGATTCTGACAGCAATCTAAGATACATTATATATAGTTTTGTATTATTAATATATAATATAGTTTATATTGATATTTCCACTATCTAAACTGTATTTATTAATATTTATTGATACTCTGTGCCACGACCACCTGCTGCGTCCGGATCAATCACATCTGTATATAAAAGCTTTATAAAGTGGACATATAACTCTTATTCTATTTTATATTTTATACTTTTTCTACAACATATCGAACATTTTAAGTTTCACAAATTAGAAACATTCTTATTATTTTTCACAATACAAATAAACATTTCTAAACTAAGTAATTTAGTGTCATCTAAAACTATTAAAGCTTATTGATGAAGAATATTTTTAACTTACAAAATTTTGTTTTTATTGTGATCGTTTTATTTAAAATATTAAATAATTAAAGGAAATTTGGAACCATTAAACCTTTTATATCAAAATAAAATAGTTCCAGTTAATTTTCAGTCGACAGTTAATTAATTTTCTCTTTGTTTAATTCTGTAATTTAATTTATAACAAAACATTTTATAATCATATTTTCATGTTTTGTGTGTAAAAATATGAATTTATAAAGCAACTAAATCTGTCAGAAAATCTTTATTTTTAATGTAATGAATTTATTCTTTAAGCAATAAAACATTTATCTCCTTTGTTTATGTGTTTCCTGTTTAACTGAACAGATTCAACAGAGGTCAGAGGTCGACTCTACTGCAGCGGGGAGACTAAAACACACTAAAACTTTTAATAATAAAAAATGATATAAACCTCCCAGAGGAGGAGTTCAGAGTGTACAGGACAAACAACAACAGCACACTGAATACAGATATATAACATATATAACATATATATATATATATATATATTAACAAACTGTGTCTCTTTGTTTACAGCCTGAACGCTGATCAATGTTTATTTATTAGGATTTATTATTACGAGGAGGCAGAGCGGGTCGTCCACTGATCAGAAGGTTGGCGGTTCGATTCTCGGCTCCTCCGGCTGCATGTCGAAGTGCCCTTGAGCAAAATACTGAACCCCAAACTGCTCCAAACACATCAGCTGTTCACAAACACAGCAGTTTTTATCACGTTTGGCTCCTCCGAGCCTCCGTACAATAACTTCTGTCTATATGAAGCAGAAAATAAACTTTATTGTGAATCCTGTAACTTCAGTTATGGATCTTTGTTTCAGTGTTATTGGTGTTTAACACATAAACTGCTGCTTCCTTCTTCTATCACTGAGTAAACGGATTATATTACATATATTATTAACAGCTGATCAACTGTCAATAACTGAATCAGGTTTATTATCAGGTTGGTTTCTGATCAATGTTGCAAAACAATAAACACAGAAAAATATAAATAAAGATAAGAAAAACAGGAAGTTTGTGTAAAATTATCAATTTAGTCGAATTCTGAGCCGATAATTGATCAGAGATTAGTTTCCTGATCATTTTAACAATCAACAGACTTAATACAATATATAATATATTTTCTTTATTTGTTGGTTGTTATAACTGCAGGATGTTCAGATATCGACCTACTGGGGATATTTTAAAGTTTGTTTAATATTATCAGATATTGATTTTATACAGCGATCAGTTAACAGAGTGAGTGATCAGAGGGGAGTCTTCATCATTATACAGATATTATAAAGGTTTGACTCAGTGATGCTGAAAGGCTTCATCCTCTGGAGAACATGAACGAGTGAATGAATTCACTGCTGCTGGTTTTATCTCCCTTATATAAATATATCTCCTTTATTTAACAGACATTGACTGTCTGATGAAGATATGACCTCCTCTTCCTCACTGCTGCTGGTACACTGAGCAGAAGAACCAGGTTGGGGATTAACTGAGATAATAACAATGCTGCTAATCTGTGTCTGCGGCTGCGCTCGCCGCCGGCTGCCACCAACACAACGACAACGCCAGAATACCGACCAGATATTAACGATATTAATGTCGCTGCCACCTGTGAACAGACATTATGGGATGTTAACAGTTAAAGGAGCAGTGTGAAGGACTACAACTCCCAACAATTTATATTTAAGGTGATTAAACATCATATTTATATATAAATGAACACATATAATTATTATATTTCCACCACAGTAAACTGGACTTTTAACTCTTATTGTGGATTTTTTAGACTCACAGAGGATTAAATGAACCCTTTAAAATTACACCAAATATATTAGAGTAAAACATTCTTAAAAGTCCAAAATGTTAAATATTAAATTAAACTCGTGAGGACTTGATTGTATTCGTGACTTTCAGTAAAACATCTTTGGAACCAGATCCGGTTAGTTTAATATTTCAGTTTTTAGCTCCACTAACAGGAAGTTGCTTTATGTTGTTTCTGTTCCAGAGCTTTTGATCGTATCCAGTTAAATATATATATAAATATATATATAAATATATGTTTATATCCATACACTCACGTTCTCACAGGTAATAACTCTTCAGTGTATATTTGAATGTAAACAACAGGATAGAGAATTAATCTGGTTTCATCTTCACATAAAAACAGAGTTCATTCAGTTCAACTGTGTTTGAGCCCCGAACATCATCGATGTCCTGGACTCGGGTCCAAACGCGGTCTGAGGATCCAGGATGTTGATGGATCAGGTCTCTGATTGAGTCTCACATTGAACCTCATCCAGGAGCAGTCTTCAGTCCAAGCTGAGCTCCCAGTGGACTCTCTACCTCTCCTCTTGGGGCAGAAGTCCCCGCTGTGGAGGAGCCGGTCTACGCCTCCTAAAGACTGTCGGTTATTTCTGTGATATGTGATTCGGACATCATCCAAGGAGGTTTTCAACAATTAACTAAAAATGTGTCTGAAGTTTAAGAGATTTAAATTTCTTTCTGCTTTGTTTGGATACAGAATCTGACTAAACAGAAACTTAGGAGGGGAACTATATCTGTCCACTGAAGGCAGTGAGATGTGGTTGACAGCCCCGAATAATGCCAGTAAGTGGACCTGGCGTTAACCCAGTGCCGTCTCAGCTGCTTCCACAAACACTTGAAGCATTTACATTAATAAGGATTCACATCAGTGGACAGACAAACAGTTCAAGACTCATGAATGTTTTATTGTTCAGTAACGTAACACCGAGTCTGAGAGCGAGTCCCCGAACGCCAGACTGAAAGCTGAGAGCAGCATTTTATAACCAATATTATAAATATTATTAATGATATTACAATAAGTCTGTAAATGTCTGATGTAAAATAATGTGAACAATTCTGTAACTGTAAGTAAAGTAAATAAAATTACTACTTAAAAAACGTCCTGCAGGAATCTACGATCAACTTATCCAGAGTCGAGCAGAGATACGAGACTGAAGAATGTGTTCTTAGAGCTGGAAACTGAATTATATGAAACACATCAATGCTGCTGTTTTACGGTATTTTCTTAACAAGTTGAAAAGAGTTTGAAAGGTGAAGAATTGTGACCCTTTAGGCTTTCCATACGAACGCAGCCACAGACAGAGGAGGGACGTCATTAACAGATCACTGCTGACATTAAACCGTCTGTCTGACTCTTCAAAGAACAAAGTCTCGTCTTTATTCACCTGATTAAATATTTAACTGAATCCGACAGTGTCAGATTCTCGCTGCATTCACAAACATCCAGAGTTTAATTTTATACTAAAGCACAACGAGCTGAGAAATGAAGTGTTTCACCTACATTTAAACATTTAAATACACAATAAAATCATTTCATGGTGAGTTCAGGTCTTTGTCAACTCGTGAAGCTGGTAAATATTAAACAGTTTAAAGAAAGATTCAGTCGATCTGTATTAAAGTTTTGTTAAATCACTGAAACTTTTCTACAAATTTGACCAAGATTCACCAGTTTCAGTCTTCAGGTGATTTAGTTTTATTTGTGTTCTTCACCCATTTTCTGTATGTGTGGCGCCCCCCAGTGGCTGAAACCTTCAGAGTCTGTGAACATATCCTGAGAGTCTGTTGATCCATAAAGTCACCAAACTGTGATTTTATTCACTGGAACAAGTTGATCCTCTGTTTTTGGTCCATTTTGTACTGAATAGGACAAATAAAAAAAAGTATTTTTGTAATTTTTTACTTTCTCCTCCAGTTTCTCTGCACAAAAACATCTTGACGTTCATCAGTTTGTAAGAAAAGCTGCTGAAAAAACAAGCCTGTATAATCCTGGAGGGAGTGTTTACAGCACAATGAGTTTAAGTTGTCAATCGTTATATATATTAAATATATACAGTAGAGGGATGAATGAATAACAGTCTGTATGATGAAGTGAGTTTAAGAGTTTCAGTCTGCAGGAAGAACGTAAATATAAGATGTAATATATAGTAAACATATTTAATTTAATGTTATTTTATGAATTTTATGGTTTTGTTTGTTTTCCACACAACCTTCAGTTGTATAATGATATATTTTATACATATATTATTGTATGTTATGTGAAGCCCTCTGGCACTGCACTAAATATTATTCTACCCGAGAGCGCCCCCTGGTGGTTCTCGTGTCCAAGTTAGTTTAACTAATAAAGGTTGTTGAGACTGAACATTTAAAGTAACACAAACTACATTTATTTTAGTTGTTGATGATTTTACAAGTAATTTTAAGTTACAGAAATATATAACATACATTACTGATTAATAACTTTAAGAAAATGAATAAAGCTACTTGTTACTTTAAATTATAATGTTTAATGAACTTATCTGGTTTCACAGTGAAAGTTTCTGAAGCTGCTTCAACGTCTCAGAACCTGGAAATAAATACACACACACACACAGACACACACTCTCACAGACAGACAGGCTGACAGACAGACAGGCAGAGAGACAGACAGGCAGAGCTCCTGTATCCACTGTGGCTTTAATGCTGCAGATCAACAAGCACTGAACTGTGACTATGTGAGCTGGAAGCTTTATTATTATTCACTTACAAACAACAGCAACTTCCTCTATGCTTCTTCTTCTTCTCTGAGAGTTTGTCTTCTACACAACTAGAAAGCATAAAAAATAAGGATGCAAGAGCGCCACCGTGTCCTGGTGGAGAACATCTACGAACCATAACTTAATGAGCCGCTTCCTGTCAGTAACAAAGGCAGCGGGAAACTCCAGCGTCTGTACACTTCACTTTATTCCATCCAAAGTTAGAGGAGGAGGGAGTCCAGGCTCGCTTCTCCCACATGTTGAAGTGAAACCAGCAGCGTACAATCAGGTCCGGGCCCCCCCGCTGGGCCCGAGTGACGGGGAGAGGAGGAGGAGGAGGGTGGGGTCGGTTCAGGGGCTGATGGGTAAGTGTGGCGGCCGGCCCGTCGACCCAGAAGTCTCTTCGATCTCGGGCTCCTCGGGAGAAGAGGGCGGAGCCTCGACCCGGTCGGGCTCCTTCCTGTCCGGTTCTTGCTGCTCCTGGATCTTCAGGATCAGCTCCTTGATCTCCTCGCGCTTCGTCTTCATCCGTTGCTGCGGAAACCAGTCGGACAGGTTGACGGGCAGGTGGAAGCTGGGAATGGGATTCTGTTTGAGGAGACAAAGACCGGTTGATCATGAATATCTGATCAGTAAAGATCAATAAAGATCAATAAAATAATACAATAATAATAAAATTATTATGAGAATAAAATAATAACAATAAAATAATTTAAATAATGAAATAATAATAATAATAATAATAATAATAATAATAATAATAATAATAATAAAGAGACACTAAAACAATGACGTT
>NW_023340246.1:22275652-22281634 GCF_004916995.1 Morone saxatilis | reverse complement strand
ATTCATTCTTCATAGAGAATATATGTGGCTCATACACAGCGCTGCTCCACTAAAACCGAGCTTTTGTGAATGAGGTTCGGTTGTGCGTCCGGGCAGCATTTTAGCCTCGTAGCATCAGAGGGACTTTATAAAGGGAGCAGGACTCAGTGGTGCGTTCATGACATGAGAGGATGTGTTGTTGTACAGCAGCAGCAGCAATATGTCAGATTCCCACAATGTGAGGCTGGCTGCGGCCTGCACACACACACACACACACACACACACACACACACACAGGGAGCCTGGGAATCAATGGACATGCTTTGCATAAGAAAAAGAAGCCGAGGGTGTTGGTGGGTTTGACTGCCATGATGCTGGAGGTAGTAATAACTGAGTGGACGCAGCAAGGAGCTGGCTGTGGTTTTATCTGTGTGCAATGATTACATAAGAGCTCTCGGTGCTTATTGTGTTTGTCCTGAGCTTCCTAAACCTCCATTATGCTCCTTTAAAAGCAGCCGGAGCTCTCAGTCTGCTGACACTCAGTGGGGGACGATGTGTTTCTGATCAGCACATTCCTGATTTCCGGATGCACTTTGACTTTTGCTCCTCGCCATATATCTGTGTTTTTATGGATTTATATTTGCATTATGTCACAGCAGGAAGCAGCTCGTACTGTAACCGGCCGAGGTCAGAGTCCTCCTCAGGAACTCGTCCTTTCTTACATATTAAAACTAATTGGTGTGAAGTTGTTTGCGTCTGTGGCTGCAGGGATGGGACCAGTGAAATGTGCTTGGCATCCTGGGTAGCGGCTCGCGTCCAAGTGTCTTATTCAAGGATAAGCTGTTTATGTGCATCTTCATCCACTTAAGAGCCGAGGATTGAGAACATTAGACGACTTTTGGGAGCCTGTAGTGATGAACTGTGAGGTGGCTGTATACAGGAGGAGGAAGCAGCTGGAGGAGGGAGAGACGTTCAGTCAGGGAATTCCTGGAAGTGTTTTCTGGCTGTTAGAGTTTGGGAATGTCCATATATTGTGTGTATATGTGCAGGAATATGAGCTCCTGTACGATATAGTTGATACAATAACAACAGAAAACTGCCTTCATTGCCCCCATGCTTGGATTTAGCTTTGTCAGCACCAGACTTCATTTAAAATTCTGTCAATTTAACATTGTGATATCCACTAGAGGCAAATATATATATATGAATAAGGGTTCAACACATATGTTTAATAAAGAGGGTAAATTCTGAAGTTCGGCACATAAAGAATCCGTCACACGACTGTCTGAGTGGAACTGAGGCAGAATATAACCCGGAAAACATTTAAAAGTTGGATTATTTGATGCTCTCTGCGTCATAAACGAGCAGATTTAAAGAGAATAATTGACCAAATCAGAAAAGTGATAATTCATTCTTCATAGAGAATATATATATGTGTGTATATATGTATGTATTTAATGTGTCTGATACTTAACGTTGGTCCAAAGCTTTTGTAAATGAGCTTTTGTTGATGGATTTCATTTGATTGGACGGTGGATTAAAGGAAGAGCTGCTGAGACCTTTAAAGATGGTTTTCTGTCTGTTGATTCACATTCTTACATTCTCTTTAATTCCATTAAAATACAAGTTAGCTCACAGCAGCCTGAAGTAAACAACTACAACAACAACAACAACAACAACAGAGGAGGCGTGTTATCACGTGACCACAAACAACTGTCGACATATGAACTGACATCCTGATCAATGTCGGGACAGAATATGATAAAATATATATATATATATATGAGTCATAATTTAGTAATAACACATGCAGCTGTTAGTTAATTGGTATAGATTAGTTATAATTTACACTGTTATTATTATTGTTATTATTATTGTTATTATTGTTATTGTTAGTATTGTTAGTATTTACAGAATGGAGATTATCTTACTTTGTAGTAAAGGGTTTGAAACTCTTGGGTTCGGGCTCACTCAGATGGTTTCGGGGGCTGATTGAAGCTCTCGTGACCCTCACGTCTCTGTTACATCACTGACTGAAGTCCCGCCCACAAAGGCCCCGATTGGCTCTTTTCTGTCTCCAGGATTGTTTATGAGGCAACATGTGAGCGGTTTGGTTCCGAGGCTGAACGCAGCATCTTCCTCCTCCTCCTCCTCATCACAGGTGATGAAGGAGGTCATTATATAACGGCGGAGGTTACGGAGGGGTTCGAGTTCGGGACCCCCTCCCCTCCGCCCGCCTTTGTAATGAGGGGAATGTGAGCTGAATTAGTCACGCTGCACCGAGCAGACCGCGGCCTCCTGATGATGGTGATGAAGAGTGTCGACTTACACGCCCGTCTGCGAGCCCGGCGTCCTCGCTGTGGGGGGGGGTTGTGGTCTCTGAAACATCCTGGAAGGAGCTGAGGTTGTGGTTGTTGTTGTTGTTGTGGTTGTGGTTGTTGTTGGTAAACAGAGTCTCGTGGACTCATCAGATACTGTGAGTTTGTTTTTCTTCCACAGACTGAAAACTGATCTGGAATCAGCCACTTTATCACATGGTCTTCATCAGGAAGTCGATGGCGGCGCTTTGAGTCGCATCGTTTCCCTCCGTCTCTCAAACCGACCGCCGGCTATCGAATGTCAACATCTGTATCTTTCTACCCATAAACCCTTGTTTTCGGAGCGTTTAGGAGCCGCTCCCTCTCGCGGGCTCAGATTCCGTCTCTTACAGACTTTATTCCTCTCAGCAAACAGGCTTTGAAGTTGACACCATTTAGCCCTTTAAAGCAGCCGATGGACAGAATATAGATTAAAGATAGATTAGAATTGAATGAGTTAACTTTCTATTCTGTTTCAGATTCTTTGGAAATGAATATTTTTTTTGATAAAAGTAAGAAATCTTAAGATAAGTAAACACTTTTTGATAATTCTTTGTCTGAACAAGCATTAAATATGAAATAAAGATCGATGAATAATCCCATCCTGCAGGTGACTGTGGTTCACATCTGTAAATAAACTGTTTCCCAGTCGTCCTGGAAACACCTGGAAAATGATTAAAATGAGCAAATATCCTGCTGGAAATAATCTACGTTGTCCTGCATTGTGTAGTATTTTATGTCCTCCCTCAGCTCTCAGTGCTTTCTGAACCCTTAATGAACCTCCACTGTCTGTGTGATGGACTGAGACTGTGTGAGACGTTACTGAAGGACTATGAATGAAGTTGATGTCGTCCTGTATCGTTGATTTCATTTGTTAAAGAAACCTGATGAAGAGTTCACTGTCTGGAGTCTGATGGAACCAGTTTGAAGACGATGGTCAACAGCAGGAGACGAGCAGCGTTTACATACGGGGGGGAAGTTGATGGAAGTCTATAAATCCATGAAAGCATCATATTTCTAGGTTCATATACATCTAAAGAAGAGTTAAACACCACTGATATGTAGTTAAATACACAGTGTGGACCTCAGAGGAGCTGTTTGTTACACAGTTAACTGACCTGTCGTCTAACTGACCTCTGCATGAAGCGCCTTGTTGCTTTGCATTAGCTGCATTAGAAATATTCGCTCTGTTTGGACTTTAAAACGGACTCGCCGTCTGCATCTGTTTGGTTCGGGGTTCCCAGAAAACTAGAACACTTCACATCGTTCACTACAGTTCCTGTAGATTATGTCACACATCAACACTTCCTGTATCAATTTCAGAATAAAAGCTCTCCAGTGTTTATTTGTTAACAGGTGTTTTTTTGTACTGGTTCTCCAACTGGTGACACTTTTCCACCAGATTATCTCTGCTTCTGGAACCGGTTCCCCCGTCGGTAGCTGGACTGGGTCGGTCTGTCTGGACTGTAGACAGACGGCAGGAAGCAGGAACACTGACAGTAACTGAGCTTTGGTGAGGACTGAACTTTGACCTCTGGTTGTGCGGCGGGGGGGGGGGGGGAGCGGGGGTATTTTAGCAGCAGTCATCTTTAATCACCAGTTATTGTGACCGCCGTCTCACGCCGACACGCCACCTCGACCCAACCCATCATTATTTGGTGGTTACTGCGGCCAACAGAGGGCGCGGGATCACGTGGTCGGCGACCTTGAAACCCTCCTGGTGCGGAGGCCTTTTCACTGTGCTGTGGATTCTGGGTAATGTTTTAGGAGGAGGTCCAGCCTGCTGTTGTGTGTGTGAATATGTTTGAGGTTGAAGCTGATGATGATGAAGATGATGATGAAGATGATGATGAAGATGATGATGAGATGAAGATGATGATGATGTGGATTGATGGATGGATGATGATGAAGGGATGTCAGTCCTGTGTTTTGTGAAATCTTCCCTTCCTGTTAAACGCCGTCTCCTCGCCTCCGCGGTTTGGTCCTTCACGTGCTGCATTAGTTTGGTTGTGGCCTTCGGCTTGCCAGCAGGGACTTTGACCGCGGTTAATCCGGCTCCCCCTTCTAACACTTCTCTTGCCAATTATTCAGAGGGGGCTCAGGGGAGGCTTGTTTTCCAGCCGGGTTTTAGCAGCTCTGGACCTTTGTACTGCTAACTGGCTGCTTCTCCTTCCTGATGCGATCTCTCACCAGGGGGACGGCTGGCTACAACTTACTGATCTACTATGGATCAGACTACAACACCACACACACACACACACACCACCATATATACTGGTATATCCTATATTGTTATCTCCATCATCTTTGTGGGCGCAAACAACAGAAGGAATATAAGCCGTCCTGATTGTTGAAAAAGGATTAAAATACAGCAACACAGACAGATTGTGTACGAAACATCCCTAAAACCTGCCATCTTCTGATCCAATAATTCTCCTGGCTTTTAGGCTGCGCGTTTGTGTTTTGTTTGGGCTTTATCAGCGGTTATTGTTATTACTTTGATTCTAATATGAAATAACACGATAATATTAGTGCAGTTTTACTGGCTGATAGAGGGGGGAGGGGCGTTACCCATGTCGGCGGCTTCCATGAGCCAGTGAGAACTCACGGTCGGGGACTGTACAGCAGTGCTGGAACCTCAGTTGCGCTTGCTAGAGAGCCTAAGTCCTGGGCGTCCACGCCGTCTCAGTGGAGCCGGGCGCCCGGAGGACTTTCGCTCCTCCCCGCGTCCTGTGTAGGACCGTTTCCTGGGATTAACGTCTTCCGTCCGCGTTCAGGCCTGGCTGCTGGTAATAATCACAGCGAGGAAGTGGACCACACCCTTTACGCGAGAGAGACAACGGAGAGGAGCCGTTCAGCTGTCGGTGGTCAGACGCGCGCGGTTTGAGACTTCCTGATGGAGACAATGTTATCCATCCTCCAGGAGCGAGGCTGGGGGTCCGCTGTGAGCGGCTGTCTGTAATCTGAATGGTCTCTTTGCTGGTTCGGGTTTTGGTTTGAGCACTGAGACAGTGTTTGGAGGCCAGATATCGCCTGCCGTTATCTTCTCGCTTCTATTACTGTCCTTCCTGCCCCCTTTTACGCGTCGGCTGTCAGCCAGCCCTTGCAGCGCAGGACTCTGTGGTGCATTGTGGATTTAGCTGAACTTTATGAGCAGGACTGTAACTTCCTCCTGAGTGTTTAATCTGATTGGTTTGAGGCTCTCCCCGATGATGAACAGACATTAATGCCAGAGGGAGCAGCTAACGCGCTGCGTCCAGCAGTGCTGCTCTGCTCATGTCCAACAGTCTCTTCACAGTGCGGACGGCCAGGGAGAGGGAGGGTTGGACCGGGCCGCGTTTTAACCCACGCCTGGGGGAAATACTCGTGGAGGAAATAACAGTAATGTGGAACGCTCCCCGATTGGTACAAGGAAGCTCCAAATAATGAACAATCTGTGGGCAAGATAAAGTCCTCACAAAGTTCTATACAACGTGTCTCTTGCCTCACTCAGTAAGCTCCTAAAACGGGGGTGAGCTGGGTGTTTAGACAATGTGTGTCTTGTTGGTTTGTTCAGCACTGTTAATTAAGTGTCCCACGGCTTGAGCTCAGATCCAGCCAGGGTTACCCAGCGCTGTACAGCAGACTAACCAGGACGAAGGGGAGG
>NW_023340246.1:22274286-22275627 GCF_004916995.1 Morone saxatilis | reverse complement strand
CAGCCAATGAGAGCAGCTCCACTCGCAGCACGTGACGACAAACCGTCAGGGCGACGACCGTAATGCTGAACTCGGTACTCACAAACCGACTGTTAGTCACGATAGTTTCACAGCTGATTACAGGCAACATGTGTAATGGTGTTAATGTTGTTTCAATTTGTATTATTATTTCATACAAAGGAGAATGTAAAATGTGGTATTCTGGAAATAATAAGGTTTAGTATAATTACATTAAAGAACTGAAATTATATATTCAAAGTATTGCTACATTTGGCTTAATTATAAAAGCCAGAAATAAGAAGAAGAATGAACTAAATTACTGAATGACTTTTTGGATGTTTCTGTGAAGTTGGTATGTTCACATGTGGTTATAAAGAGATATTAACGGTGTACATTAGTGGCAGCCTGTTGTGGCCTCCTTTCTACTGATATCTGAAAGTATACTTTACTTATATAGTAAGTAACAGATACGCAGGAGTGAAACTAAACTGTAAACCATAGACACTCAGTAAAGAACTCAGCTTTTATTTTAAGACTATAGCTTTCCCTCTTGCTGCTAACCTTCATTTGAGTGTTCAAAAGGTTCGATAACTGTGAAATGTTTCCAAACTATTTACAAAAAGTAAACAGAGCAATCTTTTGGATACTTGTACTTTAGTATTTCCACTGTATGCGACTTTATACTTCCACTCCACATTAATACAAGATAAATCTAATAAGTGATGTGTTATTATAGATAAAGCTACCCAACAGTAGAAAGTAAGTCCAGTCAGCCGAGTCTCACCTGGTCTTTCATCCGGGCTCTCCGCGGTATCGTGATCTTCATGTTGACGTCTTCGAAGAACTCCATGTTCAGCTCCTCCTGTTCTCCGGCACTCTTCACCGCGGCCTCCACTCTGCCTCCGGAGGGCGCCGGCGAGGAGTGAGCGGAGTCCGCAGGTCGAGGGGAAACGCTGTCCAGTCGGTTGACGCTTCCCGTGCTGGCGTTGTCGGCGTCCTCCTCCTCATCATCACTGGACAGGACGACTGCGGAGGAAACATCACAGAACTCTGATTAATAACATAAATTGAAATACAATTACAAAAATATCCTGTAAATAATCATAAAATTACTGTTTATTTAAATAAAAATGTCCTTTTTATCCACAACACAGATATTTAGTTTATTTAATAGATTAAACTTTAAATTCATCTTTAATACTGTTAATACATTTCTAAAATGATGTAAAATTTGTGACAAATAACAGTAAAAAAAGTATTTGTTGTATAATTTTACGTGGATTTGTTTATTTACGGACATATCTTGTGAAATTCTGGAAGTTTTCACAACAGAAACATTGA
>NW_023340246.1:22273162-22274103 GCF_004916995.1 Morone saxatilis | reverse complement strand
TCTTTAATTAAACATTAAAAGATTAAAAATTACATCAGATTTTATGCAACTCCCACAAAAAAAGTGTGATTTTTCCACCTGTGATCCTCTGACGTCACATCAGAAGACTTTTGGATCCGGCAAATTAAAAACACAAACATGTCTGTTATTATTTAAATAGTTTCTGGTTCTTTTCTGACGAACCTGCTTTGAATATGTTGACAGTCGGGAATCTACCTGCATGAACGCTGTGTTGTGTTTTCCTGCAGCGGTGGTGTCTGTTGGGTTTGTTTTTATGTCTGCATGGAAACAATTCCACTAATCCGTCTGAGTAGTTTGTGCAAACGCAACATTAAAGGATAAAAAATCTACATCTTTAAGTTTAATTTAACATATTATTTAATGCATTTTTACAGGAGTTAGGGGATTTAATGATCTGATCTCACTGATACACTGAGTTTCAGGTTTTTACTGGACCTCTTTACCCACTGAGCTTCTTTACTGGTGTTAGTGGAATAATTACTGTATCTTCCTTCTATTAGTGCTTGAAAACGGCAATAAAACGCTGACAGGTTGTTAATCTCAGCTCCCTCTGTAGTCATTTACAGGCTGATGTGAATCCTCTGACAGTTTGATGGTTATATTTATTTAGCAGAACAGGAGCTGCTCTCAACTGACGCTTCAGTTTGGCTGAACATATTTCAGCTGTTCCTCCTCTACATCCTGAAATTGATCAGAATTCAACCATAAAATGAGACTAAATTAAAGATATTTAACCCTTTTTTGTGCAGAAACCCGGGTACCTTCAGTCTTGTTGCCGCAGCCATCAGAGAGAGACAGCTGAAAACATCTGCACTTCTTTTTACTCACTGGGGTCGTTGAGTTCGTGCTGCCGCGCCGCCGCCGCCCTCTTCCCTTTAGGCGTGTTTCTGGCTCCGCAGCAGCCCGACGTCCCCGCTAAC
>NW_023340246.1:22268611-22273137 GCF_004916995.1 Morone saxatilis | reverse complement strand
TTCTGCTCCGCACAGCACCAGACGTCAACCCGCTAACAGAGGGGACCAAGGTACCGTATCTGTTCAGAAAGGCCAGCCGGATTCCTCATGGTGCTCGCGATGTGATCGGCGCAGGTTCCCGCGGGGCGCCCTCAATCGGTCAGTGACCGGTATTGTAAGAAGTTCTGCTGCAGGCTGTTTTTTGGATCCGGGGGAGGGCTGGGGATCTGGATGGGGGGTACAGGGGATCGGGACGACAGCTGTGGCTTGCTTGACAGGAGCCAGCGCCACGCGTTCCCATAGCAGTTCTGACACTTGCTGCCTGCCGCCGCGTCCGTTCGGACTTGTTGCACCTTCAAGACCACGTCTGGTAGAGCGTCGGACGGAGAGGACTGCCTAATGCAAACACTCGGTTAGAGCTGGATTCACACTGGTATCCTACATTACTAATCAAGGTTCCCAGCTCTTCTCCATATATAACCAGAGAGATTTCTTCTCGACACTTCAGTGTCATAAACATTACAGACAGACTGGTTGTCTACTGCATGCGTTCCACCAAAAACAAAAACAATTATCTGTGCCGTAAGAATTTACATAACAAAGTCAATAAAGAAGACGAATCGACTTAAGCTGAGCGACAAAAATACGAGAATTTGCTCATTCATGATTTCTGAGTTGTACAATATTGGATCTTTTCACAAGTGTTGTATGTCTGAAGGAGCGCAGAGCTACCTGGTGAGGTTGTTGATAATATGTGAATACTGTACTACTTCCAGCTGTCGGTTAATAACTCCAACTATCGAACTTAAATTCAGACTGCTAAAGAAGATGGCTATGCGGCTAGTCGCGCACACGATACTCATTACGACCCCAGTGAGTAAAAAGATATTTGAGATGTTTTCAGCTTGTCTTCTCTCTGAATGTCTTGCTGGCAACAATGACTTGAAGGTACCCGGTTTCGCCACAAAAAAAGGGTATAAAGAATATCTTTAATTTATCTCATCTTATTGTTGAATTCTGATCACAATTTCAGGATTTTAGAGGAGGAACAGTCTAAAATTACCTGTTCAGTCCAATATCTGAAGCTGTCAGTTGAGAGCAGCTCGCTGTTTTCGCTTAAATAATATAAACCATCAATAGCTGTCAGATGGATTCACATCAGCCTTGTAACTGATGTACTACAGGAGGGAAAGCTTGAAGATTAATAAACCTGTCAGCGTTTTAAATGATAGATTGACCGACTGAACGTCTATCACCAAAAAATAAGAGAAAGATAACAGCATAATAATAAAATGTAAAATTGCCATCTCAATCCATTAGAACTCCTGAAGTATTTAGAAGCTATCAATTGTATGTCAACGTAGTATTGATAAAAAAGACGCAACAAACCCTGGGCCAGTTAAAATACCAAAGGGAGTATATCTCAAGTGTGAAAATACATAAGGGAACACCGTTATCAATCTATATAATCCAACTCCTTAAAACTTGTTCCTGAACCAAAATGACTCATCTCCTTTATATATGAATGCGTGTTTCTGGCTCCGCAGCAGCCCCGACGTCCCCGCTAACAGAGGGGACCGGCCGTTGTTCAGAGGCAGCCCGGTTCCTCTGGTGCTCACGATGCGTACGGGCAGGGTCTCCCCGCGGGGCGCCCTCATGGTCGTGACCGGTTTGTAAAAGTTCTGCTGCAGGCTGTTTGGTCCGGGGGAGGGCTGGGATCGGATGGGGGGTCGGGGGGTCGGGGACGACAGCGTGGCCTGCTGACAGGGAAGCAGCGCCACGCCGTTCCCGCAGTTCTGACACTTGCTGCCGCCGCCGCCGTCGCTCGGCTTGTTGCACTTCAAGCACACCGTCTGGTAGAGCGTCGGCCGGAGAGGCTGCCAATGACAAACACTGGTTAGAGCTGGATTACACTGTATCACCTTACTAATCAGGGTTCCCGCTCTTCTCCATTATCCAGGAGTTCTTCTCGACACTTCAGGTCATAAAACTTACAGACAGACCTGGTGCTGTCTAATGCTGCGTTCCACCAAAGACAAACACAATTATCTGTGCCAGTAGATTACATACAAAGTCAATAGAGACGACTCGACTTCAAGCTGAGCGACAAAAATACGAGAAATTTGCCTCATTCATGATTTCTGAGTTGACAATATTGATCTTTTCACAGTGTTGTATGTGAAGGAGCGCAGAGCTACCTGGTGAGTGTTGAAAATATGTGTCTGTCTACTTCCAGCTGTCGGTTTAACTCCACTATGAACTAAGTTAGCTGAGTCCTGATCAACCAAAGTCCATTCAGAAAACAACCACTTTAAGAGTTTCTTCTTGGTTTTGCACAAAGAAAACGTGGAATCATCACAGAAATATCTGTTTATTTCAGGCTCATAGCGCCACAGTAAAACAGATTACACGACTACAGACAGATCGCTGTCCGTCCACTCTGTGTCTGCAGTCAACTGACTGACTCACAGGGCCAGAATGAAAAGGGAGCGTTGAAAACCTTTTTCTGTTCCGCTTCACGTCTGGTTAAAGCACTTTGAGGTTTCGTACCGCAGCCACTAACTGCAGAGTACAAACTAAATGTGTTATCATTCCTATTATTATCTGTAGGGTGTTAATTATCACACATATAGAGGCTTATACATTTTCTCTTTCTGTTTCTGTAACAATGTTCTGAATGCATTAATGTATTGTATGCACACACACTGCAATACTGTATCTGAATGTGATAATCATTACAATCATTACACTTTTGACTCTTGGATCATATAAAATATTGAGTAATGGAGCCTAAATGGTAAATAGAATAAATATGGTATAAGTGTGTGTTATTCTAATGCAACAGTTTCTTTTAGCTCTGATAAAAAGATAGAAAACTCTTTGTTTGGACATTTTCAGCCTTTCTACTTAAAGAACTGCAGTATTAGTTTGACTTTGGTTAGTAATTGTCCTGTTGATGACATACAGGACCAGCACATCTCCATGTCCCCGGCAGTAACTCCACTCTGGCAGAAGCTGCAGTAACAAACTATTTCTGTAATGATGCTTTTCAGTCACAGTGTCAGTCTGTCTCTAAAGGTCAGCAGCTGATCACAGCGTGTTCTGTCCCAGAGAACAGCTGAATATGAAGCACAACGGGCTCTGGATTAACCCCTCACATCTACAGCAGCTGCAGCGCTGAGAGGACAGACTGGTGGACAGACGGACAGGCAGCGAGCTCACACAGCGGCCCGGTAACGAGCCCACCGACACGCTGATTTCTGACAGTTTTGGAACCGGACAAACATAAAAAGGGCCTTTTTTTAACTCCTGATGTTGATTAATTTGAGTAGAATTTGAGTTTATTTACATGCTTAATACATAACCACAGCATCAGAGACACAGATCAATGATACAATGCTGCACAGCAAAGACATTAGACATTGATTTTAATAAAAAACTGTTTAAACTGCTGATTTCAAGTACATTTTGAGTTTCTTTGACCTGTATTAAAGATATAAATAACATATTATTGAACTAATTGAACAACATCAGCTCACCGAAATGGACTCTGTATTCACAACAACCCCCAAAACCACTCCCATATTGTCCAAATCGGCAAAACACTTATAATTATTGTCCCTATAGCTGAATATTAATGCTAATTCTGCTAATTAACCAACATATGCTTAAGTCAGTTTCTACATTCTGGGCACCCAAACTGAACTTTTCTAACAGAAAACGTTGCTGGCAGATAAACTTCTACAAAGAGACGATGTTGAGTTTGTATCCGTCTGGTTCCATTATTTTTGGGGTGAATTGTCCCTTTAAAGACGTATTATTTGCTCTTTCTGTGGCCGTCTCTTACCTCTGTTGCTTTGACCTGCGAAGGAAAACTACAGCAGTCCTCTAACGGTTTCCTCTTCTGCTGGACGCGGCGTTTAATGTTCAGGTTCTCCTCCTCTGAAAACAATAAAGACAAAAAAAAACGTATTTATTGATCATTATTATTATTTATTGATCATTATTCTTATTTAAAAAGGTCCAGTGTGCGGGACGTAGTGGCGTCTAACGGTGTAGTTGCAGATCGCTCCACCCTCCTTTAACGAGTGTGAGGCAGAAACTACGGAGGTCACCAAACGCAAACGGTCCAATCTAGAAGAACAAACTGAAGTACATTTAATTTATTGTTTTAGGTATGAAATGGTGACATTTGACTGGTATCAGTATCAACTACTCTCTTCTGTTCTGGTGACATTCCTGGATTTTCTGCTACAACCAGCTGTGATGTTAGGAGCACAAGGACAATCTTTGTTGTAACCTCTCTGAGCTTTCCCAGCCGCCTCCTCTGCCGTCTTTATCTCCTAACACAAAAAAAAACCAACGTTCCCTCCAAGGTCGCTCTGATTATTTCGGTATTCAGGGAGTTGTTTTGGTTCCAGAGCCGTTACCGGCGATTCATAAGCTCTCCTCCCATCGGCCAGCAGCTCTGAGGATTAACGTGGGAGGCCGGAGATCTGCTGGCAGGAGCCGTGCAGACGCTGCTGGCTCTCACACACACACACACA
>NW_023340246.1:22265282-22268511 GCF_004916995.1 Morone saxatilis | reverse complement strand
CACAGACACACAGACACACACCTTTCTCACAGACGCTGCAAAGCCACATCCAAGAACAACACAAACATTCAGCAGTGTGATCCAGTGCTCTGCTCCCGGCAGAGGAACACGGTGTGCCTATCTGCAGACTTTAAAAATACCCTGTGTGTTGGTTGTTGAGCTGTGACTCTACCTGGGATCTCTGGACAGGTGAGGACGATGCTGTCCACTTCTACAGCTTGCTGCGTGGTGGAGAAGTCGTTTCTGCGGGAGAGAAATATAAGACAGTGGTCAGTGGAGTCGCTGCGTTAAACAGGTTTTAGATTTAGATTTACGACGCCGGCAGGTAACGCTGAAGACTTTACACCTCGCTAAGATTTCTTTAAAAGGCTTTTAGAATAAATAAAAAAAATAGTTCTTCCAGATTTGCTCGTTAAATGGAGAAGTTCAGCCACCATCTGATTGGCTGGTGAGAATTATATTGTCTCATCAAAAGAATAAAACCAACGTGTTATTAGTACTTCCTGTCTGCGGCTCTGACTGGTTCCAACTGAACACGTCTCACAAATGTAAAGTTTATGTCCTCAAACATCTGCTCGCTGTAGTTTAACAGATGTGACTCTGCGTACTCGGTGTTCACCGGCCGTTAAACATTAAACAGGAATAAGCTCATTTCAGTCAGCTTTTGTTTTGAAATGCAGCATATGGTGGTTCGGGGTCAAAGGTCGCTGTACGGATGCAGAGACAGATCAGCGGCACAGAGCTGCAGATATTCCACCACAGCATTAAACAGCAGAGCCGAGGCCGGCTAATGATCAGCCAGACTGCAGCGATAAGCTGAATGTCTGAACTGATAGAGAGTTTCTGTACAGACGACGATCAGAGAGACGGCAGACTGAAACCTCGTATTACAATTCAACATGTTCCCTTTGTTTCTGACAATAAAGCTTCAAATGAATCCTGAATAATGAAGTGAACAGTTAACTGAGCAACAGAAGACCTGCAGTCATGTTTCATTAAAACCCCGGTTCTGTTGCTGGAGGATGTAAATGTGTGTAAAGAGGTTCTCAGGGACATGCTGCAGTCATCAAACACAGACGCCAGCGGTGTTCAGCTGGTTGCAATCTGGAACGTCACTGCTAGATGGGACTAAACCCTACACACTGGACCTTTAAAGGACCAGGACCCAGACTGAGAACGGGCTGCGCAGTGTGTGTAGAGACTAATGCGGCCTCCTGATAGTCCACTTAACCATCAGTCTCTGTTCACAGTCATCAGTCTGACAGTCTCAGAGGAACCAACGTTTCTCTGAGACTGTCCCAGCGGGGATACTGCACCTTTAAGTCACAGGATGAACTCTGTTGAACTCTTTGAAATACTTTTGGCAGCTAGGAAGGGAACTGTGAGTGCAAACCCTCTGACAAACAGGATATTTCAACCAAATAAAGCTCCATTTGTCCTCACCTATAGGACGTATCAGCCATACAGTCAGTGAACAGAAGAGCTCCTGGTTTTACTCACACGTGTTAATGGAACAGTCAGAGGTTTCTACAAACATATATCACCTATGATGAAAGGAAACCACACACTGACAGAGTATGACAGTGCGTCGACTCAAACAGCAGCGGCAGTGGATGAAACTGTACGTGGATACAGAGTGAAATGAGAGCGGGCAGCTGGATCAAAGTCTTACCTTTCCTTCAGATCGAGGCTGCTTGAAGATACAAATCAAAAGAGAGAAAACGTCTCACTCACGCAATCAAACTTTCTAGACACTTCAATTAAAGTTGATCTACAGCAGAATCCACACAGAGGAGGAATGTAATGAACCATCTCCTCACAATCACTTCTACCTCGTGTGCTTCTCCTGTTCAACAGAATAACGCACTTCACACTCATTGAACATCTCATCCAACCTTTCTGTCCTCTGTAGCCGAGGTTTTAAACTGACTGTTAACGTTATACGGTTTATATGGTACCATTATAGTAAACAGTTGGCTAACTCAACACATCCTTAGGCACCAGCAGATATTTAAAGACATCATATTGTGGTTATTCTGACAGATAATGTGAAATGATTCATGGTTAGTGTCTGTAACAAACAGAACACGATCTGCAGTCCAGGACTTCCCTGCAGCTCTACAGTTCTTCATAATGCTGTTTGTCTCATTTTAGCTTCATTTACAAGTTCCACACTGACCACGATGTCATTCCAGTACTGTTTTGATTAACTGTGCAGCCCTGATCGGATCAGAAGTGAAAGCAGTGGATCGTCTCGACCTCAGGGGATTGTGGGAGGGTCGAAGTGAGACGTGAGTGAAAGATACTGTGTGTTCTCAGATTCAGTGTGACCTTCGCTTCCAGAGGATATCAGTATCT
Source organism: Morone saxatilis (assembly GCF_004916995.1). Classification (NCBI taxonomy): domain Eukaryota; kingdom Metazoa; phylum Chordata; class Actinopteri; family Moronidae; genus Morone; species Morone saxatilis. The sequence continues at coordinate 22,266,153 of NW_023340246.1, read as the reverse complement.
CCACACTCCTTTATGAGTACGTCCATAAAATCCTCGTAGCACCAGACCTTGGCTGAGAACGTTTTCTTCAGTATCAAAGTGATCCAGTGACAGCAGGTCGTCTAACACTAACAGTGACTCACAGGCAGGTCGGCACAATACAAACCATAAGAGCTCAGGTTGAAGCCACAGCAGAACTGAACAGTATCCTCCTGCTTTCAGTAGGGTTTGTCTCTGGAATAACAAGTGTAACAGAGAGGAGGGAGACGGAGACGGACTTTAAAGGCGTCTCACCTTTGGACTGGTTTCCTTATTGCGGAGGGCATCTGTGCGTGCTGGAAGTGTCTCCCCTGTAGAACGATTCCCTGCGACGGTGCGGGACTGATGATGAAGTAGTTGGTTCTGTTGGGGATCGGGGAGGACGTTGCTACTGAGAGAGGGACCTCGCTGCAGGACAGAGACACACAGACAGACACACAGACAGACACAGTCAACTGAAACCTGTTTACAGCGCAAACACAAACACATCATAAGAACCGGTTACACAGGACCAGAACGCTGACAAATCAAATGTTTAGTGTTTGAATGTTATCTTAATTTCACCTTTTAAATCAGTGTATAATGTGTGTTTAATGATTTTATTCTGTTTATTATTTATTCATAACTGCTTCAATGTGCTGTTGATTCATTGTGGATTACAGACTTTATGTATTTATATATTTTTTGAGACAATCATTTAATAAACTGACGACCTCCTTTACTGACATATTTTATTTATATTATATATTATATTCAAAACTGAACAATGAACCCAAACAGTAAACTTTTTTTTTTTAATTTTGTTTACATTTACAATGAACCAAATGTAATAATACAGGCCTTAAACCACGCC
>NW_023340246.1:22264457-22265182 GCF_004916995.1 Morone saxatilis | reverse complement strand
AACGGTTGTTAATGAACGTGTTTGGAGTCGGCGCTCTCACCTCGAAGAAGCTCTCCACGTACTGCAGGACGTAAACGCCACAGTCGCTGTAGTTGTCCTGCTGAGGAACACGAGGGCTCGAACCCTTCATCACATCCTTCCCGAAGCTCCGCTGAGTCGCTTTACGCACCTCCCACTCCACCTCCAGGTACCTAAAACAAACGCACACTCAGTCTCTCCAGCAGATAACCAGAACCACCAGTACCACCAGTACCACCAGTACAACCAGAACCACCAGTACAACCATTAACACCATGACTCCATCCAGAAAGAGGCTGCAGCTATTGATCGATCAGTAATGGAGTATTCTGATGGTTATCAGAAGTTTAGTTTCTCTCCTGTTTGTTTGAGATTTGCTTTATTTTACAGTTTAAAGTCACTTTCAGCTGTAAACTTCATTTAGTTTCATTTATAAAGGAATTCAGTTGTGTTCATTGTTTTACTGATCAGAGGAAATAACACTGAGACACCCTGCTACAGTAACTTCAATACATTCATCAGGTCCCATTTAGGAAATATTGAACGTGTTTTGACACACTGATTTATCAATCAATTGATATGTTATCAATATGTCTCCATAATGGCTGCTGTACCTGGAAACAGTAGAAATGCTCAGAAACTTTCCTTTAGGCACAAATTTAAAAAGTGGATCCCGAGAAAAACAGTTTGGGATCGATCGATCGATC
>NW_023340246.1:22263385-22264384 GCF_004916995.1 Morone saxatilis | reverse complement strand
GATCGATCGATCGATCACTCACTCACTCACTCACTCACTCACTCACAACTGTTGATGTGATCAATAACAGACCAACATGGGAACTGAAAAGTTAACAAGTCAAACACCCAGAGCGAGGAGCTAAAATACAACTCGAACAAAACAGATTATTTCCAGAACATTTCCAGGTTTTTCCAGGACTGGAGAACTGGTCTCTACATGTTTTCCAGGTGTTTCCAGGTGTTTCCAGGATGTGTGGGAATCCTGTTATTGTTTATGGGGACAAACCTAAATGAAGCACTCACTCTCTCAGAGTCTTCACCACCGTGGACCGGGCCGGACCTCTCAGGGAGTCCATGATGAGGATGCAGGGTCTGGAGGAGAGAGAACAGTCGGGTTAACGTCTCGCCGCCGCCACCCGCAGGCCGACAGCCAGAAGTGCTTCCACTCACTGTCTGCAGAGGTTCTGTTTGGAGGCCAGAGCGGACGGATCGGAGCCGGGAGCGTCTTCGGTCCCGTCCTCGCTGCACTCGTCCTGGAGACAGTCGGGACATTGAGCCTCATTCAGCCCGTCAACAGACAGTCGGGACGGTTGCGTAACACTGAGCGGTAAAGACAGTACCTGGGTGGAGCTCTGGTCGTCGGAGAACTCGAAGGCGTCCTCGTCTCTTTTGGAACCGTAACAAACACTGATTCTGTGCAACTCGCCTGAAAACACCAGAAACACAACAATGAAAACCTCCTGAAGTTCTGGTTCTATCTGCTACACTATAAACGGGGTTATTTTAATTAGAACCGACATAATTAACGAGCTGTAACCGGTGGGATCCGACTGTTTCTGTGTGTGTCAGTGGGTTCGTACGGTCTGATACACTGAGCCCACGGTTTATTGATCGCTCCACAGTTTCCACAGTTGATGCTTTGGGATGTGGAGGATCTCCAGGAACCAGAACCAGAATGTGGAACCGGATTAAAAAGCAATAATCAGTTTGAGGTCAGCAGTTAATGTAGATTTCTGTG
>NW_023340246.1:22259565-22263252 GCF_004916995.1 Morone saxatilis | reverse complement strand
GAAGAGTTCTAATTCAGAATATAAGATATATATATTTATTTTAACGAATGTCATCAAGATTGACAATAATAATAATCATTAATAAAACTGTCAATGTGTATGTAACGTGAATCGGTGGCGGACTTCCTGTTGGGTTTAAGGATACAAACAGTCCCCCGGGGCCGCGTCACTCAAATGTTCTGTGGACACTGATGTGAAGACCGACACCAGATGTTTGGCTCTTGTGATGAATGTATTGAGTTTAATGAGTTTTGGAGCATAAACAGTAAACATCAATCAGTAATCAACCACAACTCCCAGAGTTCATAGTGAATACTGGCGTTGCCTTTGGTGGGAGCGCCCTCCTCGCCCTCTGTGTGACTCACTTGTATACTGTTGTCCGTCAGCCTGGCCGTTGCCCACCGCTGCGGGGGCGCTGGAAGCCTCCAGTCCCCTCGCTGTGAGCGCTGCGGTCTCCTTGGCGGGCTCGCCGTCAGTCTGACCTTCTGCGGACGCCTCGGGGACGCTGGAGGACGGGTCCTCCGAGGAGCTGTCCAGCCCGTCTCTGTCCGGGGACAGAGGGCGACAGTGGTCGGGGATGATCTCCTCTGACGGGGGTTCTTCAGAGGAGGCGGAGGCCGGGAACGGGCCCAGCGGGTTCTGCTCGTACACCGGACCCTTGAGCCCCGGGAAGCAGATCACAGCCAGGTACCAGTGAGCTCTGAGGAGAAGGAGAGTTCAGATCAGCTTCAGAGCCAGAGACAAACAGACGGAGTGATCGGTCAAACTGGAGACTCACGACTCGTTGATGGGAACAAAGATGAAGTCCTTCTGGAAGAGATCCACGTGCCGGGTCCACGTCTTCACCCTGTTGTGCTTCCGTTTCTGGATTCTGGAAGAGATGAAAGGATTCAGTACTCAGACTCCAGAATGAGAGCTGACGGTGAACCTGTGCTCAGACTCACGGCAGGTTGGTGGTGTCGGGGACGTTCCTCCGCTCTCGCTGGTTCAGCCTCTTGTAGAAGAAGGAACTGAACACGTGGATTCTTTGTGCGTCTTCTTTTTTCAATTTCTCTAAAACTAAATATCTGATGTGGAGAGAGAAGAGAGAGAGAGGGGCTCATCACACAGAACTTTATATTTGACCATCACGTCTATGAATGAAGGAACACTTACTTTAAATAAAAGTCTATGATAACGTCGTTAAGGAATTCTCCATCATTAAGGCAGTGGAGGTCTTCATTAGTGACTGAGATGCCACCTTTGGCGGGAGGAGGAGGGTAAACCATTAATCTGGAACAAACATTAAACAACTGTTAGGACAATGTTTCTCTCCAGCTGTTTGTTGGTTTGTTTGTGGAGGTTGTTGTTAATGAGTCTTAACCTGAGCCACTTCTTCCCAATAAAAGACTTTGAATCCCTGTGTTTGGCCCCTCACTGCTCCTGTGGATGTATCAGCTTCTAAACTGGGTTTAAACTGTTCTAATATTCAGTATCGGCACGACTGTGGAAACCTTTCAGTCCCCCCGGCGCCAGAGGAGTCACTCACTTGATGATTGGTCCAGAGAAGGTGGGCTGGAGGTCGGTCATGTCCTCCTCGTCTTCTTCAAAGTAGGTGCTGGTCTGCTGGCGAGTGGCCATCCGCGTGCGGACGGGCACCGAGACCGGGCTCACCGGACTAACCTGCGTGACCTTGGAAACCGGGGAGACGTGGGAGATTTTGGGAGGGGTTTGTATTGGCTTCTCCTTCAGGGAGGGAGGGAGGTGTGAGGAAGAAAACAAAAACTAATGTTTAGATATAAACTGTCACAACTTAACAAATACCTTTCCCACCAAAATTTCCACCATATTCCAGATAAAAATCACCAAATTCCGAAGCTGCTGTTTGTGTCAGTTAAATAAAAACTCACTGTGTTGTAACTGTGTCACACATTGACTGTTTACCATCCACTGTTTACATCTTGGTGCTTTTTAACTCTAGATTTGAACCGGAACACACCACAGAACCACAACACACACACACACAAAAAAAAAAAACCACAACCCAGGGGACCACACAGGAACACAGACCAGACACAACACACACACCACACACCCACACACACACACAACACACCAGAGACACACAGGAGACACACACCACGCACACCACACACACCACACAGGAGACAACAAGACACACCACACACACCACACAGACACACACAGACACAGGACACAGACACCAACACACACACACACCACAAAAGACAACACTCACCACACACACACAAGACACACACACAAACGAACACACACACACACACACACCACAGAGACACCCACACACACACACACACACACACCCAGAGGTAAACGAGTTTGTTAATTGGGATCTGACGATACAAGTTTTTCATTCATGCTGAGCTTTTCAGTACGAAATTCGTTCTCAGCTACATGTACAATCAACAACAACATTACAAAACAATTAATAATATATTATATTAATAAATTAATAATAATATATTATTATTATTTATATAATATAATAATAAATGTTATATGTACTAATATATAACTAGATTTAGGGGATAATATTTATATACAACAATTAATGAACAACAACAACAACATACATTAACATATACCCATGTAAGCTCCGTTTATCACCTGTGCTGCTCTTTAACTCCGGAATTTGAACCAGTATGAAGGTTCATGTTTAAATTCTGTTAGTTCTGGACGTGAGAGGATCCATACTTATTGATTTAGATTATATTATCAGTGTGGGAAACGTATCAAATAAATGTGCAGAAATGATGTTTCCACAGAGGGCAGATACAAGTTATGAGCCCTCCTGCCCCCCTGCCCCAACTGCCCGCTGCCCCTAAGAGCCCAAGGGCCAGTAAACCTTCATTAACCCTTCAGTCTGCTGTTTATTTTATTCTTGATATAAATGTAAACAACACAGTAAGTCAGCAGTCACAGATCACGTGAGGGAAGACAGCGGGAAACACACGAGCAGGCTGACCGAGCAGCCCTCCGAACAGCATCCGAGCAGCTCCGAAGCACACCGAGCAGCTACCGAGCAGCTAGGATACAGCAGAGACAGAGCAGCTCGAACATCTGTTTAACTGTATATTAACATGAATGCTACATAGCTCAGGCTATCAGAGCCAGCCAGTGTCAACCAGCATGTTTATGTGTTTATGTAAATGATGTTTGTGTGTTTATTATTAATGTTTTTAATTTAATTGTTTATTAACAGTGTTAGTGACCACCTAATGTGAATGTTATTAACATGTAATTATGTGTGTGTATTAAACAGTGTTAGTGTGTGTTAATGTGCTGTATGAGACGTATATCGGAGCGGCTAACAGCAGAGGGAAGGAAGGCCTCTTCCGAAGCTAACGCAAGAGCTAACGATGCTAACTGAAGGAGATCCACTTTAAAACAGACCGAACCGGAACGTCGAAACCGGCCCCCCCACGCGGGTCTACTAACCCCCCTCACCGCCGGGTCTCCGTCCCGCACCGGGTCTCAGTCACGCGGGTCCTCACCTCAGGCCCAGATATGGTTGGTCTTGGTACCGGCCTTGGTTCGACCCCTCTCCGGGGCTAGCTGCCAGCCCCGCAGACAGCCTGAACGTCCTGAGCTAACGTTAGCTCATAATGTCTGCGGGGACAAGCGGGCCGAGAACCGGGGCCGAACCGAGGGCCGCTGTGTGCGGGG
>NW_023340246.1:22250875-22259540 GCF_004916995.1 Morone saxatilis | reverse complement strand
GCGGGGGAACCGGGGGGAACCGGGCCGCTGTGTGCGGGAGGTTCGGTTCTTACCTTCGAGGAAACAGCGCCGGTTGTGGGCCATGTTCAGTCCATGATCCGGATCGGTCGGTTCTGCTGCTCAGCGGTTCCGGTCCGTGCTGCTCACACGAAAGTTACCGCGAAAATACGCCTCGATGCCGGAAGTCTGGGCTCGCCTTCAAAATAAAAGTCGTGACGTCATTTTAACCCTTTAACATCCTCACTTTTATTATTATTAATATATTATTATTATTAGTGTTATTATTATTATTATTATTATTATTATTATTATTATATTATATTATTATTAGTATCATTATTATTATTACTATATATTATTAGTATCATTATTGTCATTACTAATTATTATATTTATTATTAATTATTATTATTAATTATTACATATATTATTAGTATTTTATTACTATAATTATTATTAGTATCAAATTATTGTCATTACTATTATTATTATTATTATTATTACTATATTATTATTATTATTATTATTATATTATTATTATACCATATTTAACAATGTGTGCTTAAAATATGAACAAAAACTAAATTTCTTTGTATTTTTATATTGAAATCGAATAATGTTGCCTTCCTGTACTAACTGATTTAAACCAATAATTTTGATATATGACATCACCTGTTAATCAATCTTTAACTTTTAACTGACTATACGTATACATATATGCATATATACATATATAACTTTATATATATACTCATATATATATATAACGTTACATATATACATGTATACATATATACTCATATATATGTAACGTTATATATGTATATGATCTGATCCAAAGTGAATGATATTGTGCTTCAGTGACGATGGCAAGAACAGCATTATCCTTTTTAAAGTGAATTAGTGATGAATCTCCCTCGTGCACAACTCATACATCAATAATAAGTTCACACATAATCCAAAAATAGAAATGCATAGTAAAAATAGCACATGGCAATCCCTCCACAACAATTAACACAAATTCAATCGATCCCTGTCTAACTGGAATTATTTTACTTTCTCCTGCAAAAAAAGCCTAAAAACATCAAACATGCGTCACAATTTCCTAGAATAAAAGAAATCAGATGTTTTAGGCAGCAACAATCTCTGAAAAAGCCCTAAAAAGCCTTGAAAGCTGATATTATCAATATTTTAGAGAGCACAAATCCTGTTTTCAGAGGAGCTCATGTGTTATTAAGAAAGTTCCTTTACTTTACACCCTGTTTCTAATGGAGAGAATATTTTATCTCTGACGTCCTCCAGCTGCTCTTCCAACAGACAAACACATCTAGAGTTTAAAAAGCACCAAGATCTAAACGTGGATGGTAAAAATGTGAAAATGTGAATGTGTGAAATATGACGCCACTGACAGGAGACCGGTGAAACGCAGCATTACCCGAATTAAAGGACAGATTTCTCTGGGTTTGAACTTTGTAGAAAATAAATGTACACAACTCACCTACTTATAGAACATAGGTCTATTGTTTATATCCATTTTAATGTGGAAATGTAAATTATAGCCTTTACACACACACACACTCACATGTTTAGCTGCACACAGAATCGTGTCTTCACCTCACACTATCACACAGGGAGGGAAGTTCTTCATGATGTGCAGCTGCACAGCAGAAAACAATAAAGCCTGCCAAAAATCGCTGCGGTGCAGTCCACGGAGACACGCGCACATAGACACACAAACAAATACACATGTACATACAATGAGAGGAGGAGGGAGAAGGGATACAAAGGCAGAAAAAAATCGAGTCGTGGATAACAGCTAAACCACACGCATCCCTTCACGATCTCGCTATTTAGTCTTGGAGATAATGAGATGTTATCTCAAATCTGAATCTGGATGGTACAGGTGATGTTAACTTCACCCAGAAAGAATGATGACATATTTACTGGGGCTGCAGAAGCACATGAACGTGGTGCTGGTTTTCTGTCAAAATGAGCTGATCTGACTGGGCAGCTCTACACGCTGAGATAAAAACCCTGAAGTTTACTGTCATCCCTCTTTTTCAGTGCCGCCCTCCACCACCCTTGGCTCTGCCTCTTTCTCTGTTTTCTGTCGTCTCTCATCTCTCCGTGAACCCCCCTCGCATCTTCTCCTCCCATGAAGTCTCCCCCCCAGTGTGCCCAGCCAAAAACACAAATAAATACTTTCTGCATTCTCTTCTCATCTCCATTTCTTCAAGTCCTCCCTCCCCCTCCCACCTGCTCAGGAGTGTTGGGGGGCTAAAAAAACTGAACGCACACAGCTCTGTGATTACACACACACACACACACACACACACACACACACACAAGCACACAGGTGGGATATGCCCCCAACCCACTCACATACAAAGTTCTTTTTTATCTCATAGAAACAAAGTCCTGTGCACACACAGACACACACACAGACAATACAGTAGTATTCACTGATAATGGTAAAAAAAAATAAAAAATCAAAGAAAAGACGTATTACTACCCTTAAGAAAAAAAAAAAACTCATCAAATTATACTCAGTCATTAAAGCTGGTTTATATACGTATGCATGCCACATGTACATAGCATAGTGTATCTAAATGTACATGAAGAATGTGTACTGTACCTGCACTTGGACTTTTGTCTCACACACAAACACATTTTAAAAAATCTCAAATGGCAAACTGTAACCTGAGGCAAAAATGGATAATTCCATTTCTCTCACTCTTTCTCTCCTCAGTGTGTGGGAGATGGACTGAGGTGTGTGTGTGTGTGTGTGTGTGTGCGTGTACCAATATTATTCAGCATTCAGAACCAATTTTAACATGACTGTAAAAGTGGTTCTGCCCTTTCACTGCATGGTTTTAGTGTTGATGTCACATTCCAAAGAATTCTATAATTCTATATATTATTTATTTCATCAAGTTTGACCATCACGGTAAAATGTTTAGTGCTCTGGCTGATGCTACAAGCCAGAAAAAAATCTATATTGAAGATTAACTCAAGCTAGCATTAGCTACACAGATTTAGCCAAACCACATAATCCTAAAATTACCACAATGCTTCCTACAGATACGGGCTGCCTGACATGACAATGACAACACCTAGTGAAGTGTGTTTAAATTAACTTGCATGCTGTATTAGAGCCAAGGCTAGTGGGAACAGGCACAGGGTGTGACTATATACCATCACAGTAAAGCAGAAACTGGGGATGAGAACCAGTAGCATGTTAGGGTCTCCTCTTTAAACGTTAAGTCTTAAACACGGAAGTGTGTGACACAGCCCAACAGGATTTTTGATACCAATACCGAAATTCACAGATTACTAATATGGTGGCAGATACAGCAAATTATGAAAAGAGACCTTTTCTATGTGGACTGCACACCAATTTTACACCAATTTGACAATGCAAAGGTACTCAGAAGGCTGCTTTCTTAAACAAATAACTTTTAAAGTATATTTGAGTTAAATATTGTTTAACATGTTAAATCATTTAACATATACACTGTCAACCAATTCTAGCTGACACTGCTGAGAGCTGCTCTTTCTCTCTTTGTGCAGTATTGAACAGAAATAATAAAGGTTGAGCCTTTCTCAACTTGAAAGTGCTCTGCTGAAAAGACACCCAGAGAGAACCTTTGTCCCTTGTAGACACTTGATATATAAAAAATAAAGCTGCTTGCAGGTTAGAAAATGGTGTGTGACTATATCACAAGGCTTGAATGTATAGATATAAGTTAGGAGTGAAATAAAAAAACATAACTGTTAGAATGATGAATACCGCAGGAAGTAATGAACAACAGTACTGCTTTTGAGAAGTCTCACCTAACTGGTGTTGGCCTGAGCCCAAATACAAGTGGAGCAGTCATACTTGTGATGATTCCTCCTCAGCGCTACAAGGATTCCTCTCTAGACTTCTCACTTTGACCCTCTCTTCCTCTTATCGGCATCTATGTTGTCTCTCTTTCTCTTTCTGACAGCGTAATTAACAGGACCGTGGGGTGCTCCGTGTATTGCCCATGGAGCAATGTGACAATCACATCACTGGCCTCAATAAGTGAATCTTCAACCAGTAAAAACTGTATAGACATTATGGTAACAGGTTTGTGTGACTAGCAGACACACATCATGGTCATTGACCGGAGTGGAGGCAGACCTCTTAACATTTAATGTGATTTTAGATTTTCTTCTTCATGCACATTTTCCAGTGACACGCAGACAGGCTGAGAGCTAGTCTAATGCCTTAGGGTGTTTCACTGATCCATGTGAGAGTATTAAAAGTGACACAAGCACTCCTACCAGTGGTAGGACTTATTGAATGTGAGAGCTGAGACTGGTAGACAGGCAGGGACACCTTCCCAAAGACGATAATAGGGGGGTGTTGTAAAAGAAGGAAATAAGAGGAAGGGAAGAATGTGACGAGGAAGTAAAGAGCAGACATTTTAACACTTTCACACCATCACATATTGTGCCTGCTGGTATCCGGGTGTGTGTGTCGGTCTAATAGGGGTGTAAGGAAATCATTTTGTGATATTGTATCGATTCTCAAAAACAACTGCTAGATAGCAGTGTTGTAAAGGGAAACTGAGGGCTATAATGCTGGATGCTACAGGGACTGTGATAAATACAATGCTTACAGTATTGCAATATATTGAACTGTAACTCCTACATCACGATGCGTATCGTAACATCAGATGTTTGCCAATACACAGGAACAGGTTTGTGTGCATCAGTCAGCATGTGACCACAGTATAGGTGCCTATAACATTTAGAATTCACAGCACATTTCAAATATAAGACCAATGCAATCCACTGAGGTGGAATGAGCTGAGATTCAGAGAGAAGAGACTAAGAGGTGGGAGAAAAAAGCTCTGGTAAGACCTTGCCTTATAACAAATACACTAAACTTTTGTCTATCAGTTGACACTAATTGCAGTTTACTTCTGGCATTTCACTTAATCAATGTGGACTGAACACTGCTTAACAGAGAAATACACTGTTGAGTAACGTACAGTGTTAGACGTTAGACAGCCTGCTGCGTGCCAATTGGCGCACTGACGCTGATGAGATTTACTGCTTTGGTATTGAAATTTGACAAGGTGTCAGTATCGAAGCAATTCAGTCGGAGGCATAAAAGTATCGAAATTCTGTAACCAGCCCTAGTTATGGGTGCAATCAAACCTTTTATTCAAGACTGTGCTGTTGTGATCTGATAATAGAAGACGCGTGTTAAGGCAACTAGAGAACAGAGCTCCAGAAAAATGAAAGACCCACAGTGAAAGGGAGGAAACAAAAGACGACAGAGAAATCTTCTTTTTGATCTCACAGTTTTTACACGACCATTGCTTTTATAACAAATAAGATCTTTCTCTTTTGTATTTCCTGCCTTCTTCTCGGGGTGGGGGTGGGTAGGGGTTGTAGGAAATGTAATAATAGAAACTGGGCAGGCTCTTAAAAATAATCTGCCTCAATTTCATAATTAATCTGTGCTAGGTTTTCACACAATTAGCATGTTAATTAACCCAAAACTGCCACCACTGTGTGGGGATGCGTGTGTGTGTGCATGTGTATGTGGGGGGGGGACCCTGGAAAATGGAGAAAGAGACAGAGTGAGAGACAGAGATGAGTTATCTGTCAGACAAGGAGGAGAAACGGGGATAAAATTGAGAGGAAGGGCAAAATGACTGGCAGGATTCTCGGTGGAGGAACGGAGGTGAGAGGGAAGAAGCGGAAGGAGATCAAAGACGGGTTGACTCGGGGAAAGGAGAAGGTCGGAGGAGCACGAGGAGGAGAAGAGGAGGACTGAAGCAGAAAGAATGAAAGTCAGTTGTTTGAGTAACTCAGTGAAGAGCGAAGGAGACAGGCAAAGAGAAACAGCAGGTAAAAGATGGTAGAAAGTATACTTAGTGTGTGTTCTTTCATGTGTGGGAGAGTTTGTCCCTGTGTTTGTGCATCTTTGACTGTGTGTGAGAGAGACGGAGAGTGTATGACTGTGTGTGTGTCTGTGTGTGTGTGTGTGTGAGAGAGAGACGGAGAATGTATGACTGTGTGTGTGTGTGTGTGAGAGAGAGACGGAGAGTGTATGACTGTGTGTGTATGTGTGTGTGAGTGTGTGCGTGTGTGAGAGTGTGTGTGCGTGGTCCACCGGGGAATGAAGTAAAAGTTGCTCCAGCTGTACTTCTGTTTCAACTCTCTCTTCTAACGTCTCCAGACGTTACTAGACGACTCAGAGCGATGTCAGCACTCACACACACACACACACACACCTCAGAGTACATCAGTGACTCTGGGATTGCCTGTCAGGTCTGGCGAGGGGCTGATGGTGGGGGGTGCAGAGCGTTTGTTCCCCAGAACAACTCACAGGTCCACCTCGTTAATCTCCATGACGACAGAGATGCTAAGGCAGCAAATTAGTAGCGGGCGGAAAAAACTGTCACAGGGGGAGCTCATAAAAGAACACAGACTCCAAACTACAGAGGCAGTTTTTAGTTAAACACACACTCCACTTAGAATAAGTGCACTCACAAACACGGCGATAATGGGACCAAAATGATGAAGCTTACCTCACTACAGTGCCTCTGGCTGTCTCTTGCTTATTTTATTTCACACAAAAACAGCTGGCCAGACAAATAAAAGTGACTAAAGGTACATGGTGTATTGTCTTAGTAATACACATGAGAAAATACATTGTAATGCTTTTTTTTTTGATAATGCATTACATAGTTCCAGAAGTACACCAGTATAACAAGATAATGTTTTTGTTGTCCTACTCAACCTCAAAAAATGTATCTTTAAATTTAAACTGTTGGCTGGGGTAAGTTTTGCAAAAAGAATTAGAAAAAGAAGAAAGGACTGTCGCGATAACCGCAATAATAAAATACTGCGGTACTGACAAGCCAGCCACAGGCGGTGGAGAGCCAACCATCACTACGTCATGTTCAGTATTTGTTTTTGCGACAGGAAAGCGTCCCAGAGCTGCGAGACTATACTCAACTCAGCAGAAGCGTGGTCTTACACACAGTGTCACTCAGTATCCCTCCCGACTGGAAACGCCAGCAGTCTTTAATTAGAAAACGGCAACGCGTCTGCCAATTATCCCAATCCTGCATCCTGCAACTCACCAGTGTTTCGGTTTAAGGAGTGACCCTGTTAACTGGCGACTCTCTGCCGAATATGTTAACAGTGTCACAGACCCAGGAGGCAGGAGGAAGGAGAGTGCAGGTGATCAGTACAAGCAGTACTGAGATGAAACATTATCTGACTGTACCGGTTACAGAGTAATTGGAAAATCAACAAAAATGGCGGTAATATTGCATAGTGAGTGACCTTAAGGCGCTGTGACCGCCCTAGAAGAAGTAAATAAAACCTGTGTATGTTCACTACCTCAGTGTTTTTCTGCTGCTTTCTCTCCATGTGTGGGCAATCCGATGCCTAGGTATTATATATGTATATACCTGTAATTACGACACATTTCTGTAGGCTGAGAGCTCAAATAAAAATACTGAATGTAACTTTTGATTTTAACATCTAATACTTTTGTATAAATGTGCGCATTATAAAAAAATGTGTCTTCAAGCATGCTCTTACAACCTCCCTCTTTTAAATCCAGTATAGTAGTGATAACCCCAATATAACACAAGTGTACATGGTGTTATGCACCTCAGCACACCTGCAGCAGCATCAGAGCAACACAAGCCATGTGGTGTTTGACTTCATCCAGGCCACGCTATAAGCACCCACATTACGTGATGAATGGCCAGGTGTTTCATTATTACACGTAACTTGTCCACTGTGGCTCCTGAAAGAGTTCTCTTGTTTTACACTCAGTGGAAGCTTTATGTGTAATTTTGACTGTTTTCCGAGTCAAGTTTTCCAACCCTCCGAGGTGCAGCCAAGTGGTAAATTGCACAACAGACAGCCCACAAGTCAAAAAGAGCTCTTCATTTCACCTATCTGTCTCACACCTCTGTGTGTGCGTGTGTGTGTGTGCGGGTTTGTTGCTTTGGCTAGCTGCTGTGTCTGCTAGAGTTTATTTCAAATGTGTGCAGGAAAAACACAGTTGCAATAGTTGTGCTGTGAAACCAAGAGACAAAATGAGGAGGCGAGATATTCACAGTCACCCAAACGCAATATCAACACAGTCACACCCTCAATCGCACACAAAGAGAGTGGAAGAGCTGCGTCTCACTCACCGATCATGTGATTGGCGACATGAATCTGGATCTCCCTTTCTGTCTCGAAGGTCATTTGGCATTTAATACACTGGTAGGTCTTTTTCTGTGAGATAAAATACACAAAAACATTATTATAACATTAATATTTAATTAATAGTTAGTTACACACAAAGACATTTCAAGTTCATAAAATACATAAATCACCATTAAAAGTAATATTATACTTCATTATCTTTTCGTTGGTTATTGAAAATCCATTTAATCATATTGTAATCACCAGTAAATAGAAGGAAAATAAACCTCAACAATTAATCTCGAGAATGGAAGTGGTATTAGAGCATTTTGTAATGATCGCAATTAAAAAGAGCTCAATTAAAATACTAAAAAATGTGAAGGATAACAAAATGTGTGCTTCACACACACACACACACACACACACACACACACACACACACGTAAGACCTCTGCAGAGAGAGGAGAGA
>NW_023340246.1:22246918-22250775 GCF_004916995.1 Morone saxatilis | reverse complement strand
AGAGTTTAAAAAGCACCAAGATCTGAACAGTGGTTGGTATAAAATGTGGCTTCAACAATTAAATTACATAATAAAAGTGATGAGTTAAGCATATCAAGAACATGCAACCTGTTCACTGGTGACCTCCGCCCTGGTTCTACAGATGAAAAGTAGCTTTATATTTGGTCATATATGTGTATTGTGCCTGCTAAATAAACATAAAATAAAATAAACATGTAGAATTAATTCAGCAAAATAGGAAGAAAATAGAATAAAAAAAACAAAGAATACTTAATAAAATGTAACTGTGACTTTAATTAACAGTTTATTCCTGCTGACAGACAACATATATTCTTTACTGGACCAAACTATGTGTTCCTATACTGTTTGTTTTATTTTGAAGGTTTCTTCCGGAAGTCAGTGTTAGTGTCTGTGACGCTGTCAGTTCACCAAACTACAGCTCTGTCACAATGCTGGAGTTTGTAAATGTCAACTTTATATTCTGCTGTTAATCTCATTAAAGAAGATCACAGATGTGTTTTTATATATTAATTAAATATTCAAACATGTGACAGGAAGTGAAATAAACTCATTATAGTCACATCTGAGGTTAAATCAATAAAATAAATATTAAATAAACAGATGAAAAACACAAACAAATCTAAAATTTAAATCCCGACTGTAATATTTAGTTTGTATTTGTCATTATTTGTCCCACAGCAGCATCATATTCTAATCAGATATATTGATTGAATTAATGATGATAAGAGCTAGATGGCGATATTCCTCATTAAATGAATGATCACTATCAGTGTCTGTGATCCTCTGCAGTCACTGCTCACTTACTATAAACTGTCATAAAATAAAGTCATAAAATGTTTGTAATGATGTAAAAATCAACAATAATGTTGTTTTTTTAAACGATCTTTGACATTTTGTGATAATCAGATGATGTAATGAAGGAAGATTTAATGTTATAAATCAATCTGGAGCTTCAGCTGATTAATATTTTCATTATTAATTAATTTGGTTGATTCAATTAAAAGACCTGTGTAGGATTTACTGGCATCTAGTGGTGAATTTATAGATTGCAACTAACTGAAGACTCACAAAAACAAAGTGTTTAAAATTTGATATACGGTTTCAATGACTGGTTTCCTCAAAATAATTGAACTAATTCATCAGCTTTTACAGTTTGTGTCACTTAAAGTTACTAATAAAAGTTGCTTAAGAATCATTTTAACTTACAAAATAGAGTTTTTCACATTATATTATAAGGCTGTTAAGAGGAAAGGTTGGTGATCCATTCTGCCCAAAGTCAAACTTCATATAATATAAATATACTTCATATAATACTTTTTGAACTGAACTCCTGAAAGAAAATACAAAGAAATATGTTTGAATCAAACTATAATTTAGTAAAATGAACCTGTCTTTCTTCCCCACCAGGGTTAGTGTTATGCAGCAACCATTAAATGACCCTGCAGCTTTTAGCACTCACACACTGTGATGTTGTTTCTCTCATTAAAACACATTAAAATGCACATTTATACAATAATCTTCAACATTTCCCCAGAACCCTCGTAGCAGGACTCATGACCGCCTCCACGCTGCTGCCTCTGCAGGATAATGAGAGCGTTATTCAGTCTCCAGCGGTATATATAGTCCATGATAACTCACAGTGAAATGTGCAGAGTTGCAGGAGCCGCTCATTAGAGTGAACTGAGTCATGACCTTCCCTCCGTTAATGCACACAGATAATATCACACAGCGGCGCTCTCATTCGCCTCGAGTTCCTCCAGAGGTCCAAATTAATGGAAAACTACAGATAAAGCAGCACACAGGCAGATGTTAGAGTGAGTGAGGGTCAGGGTGTGGCGAATGAGTGAACGACGCCTCTGCATCCACATCAGGACATCAGTTATTACAGCAGCAGTGTCAGCAGGCGGCTCTACGGAGGGAAACACTGGAAGGAAACTGTAAAACTATTGGATGGGTTGAACATTTATGACCCAATATCTGATATTCCCATCAGCCTCACTCACAAACCAACGAGATGAGCCTGGTGAACATTAACATCCTACATTTGGTTACTTTGGTCCCGTTACTGTAACACGAAGCAGGAAGCAGAACTTTAGCATTAAGCTCCTGGTGGATCAGTGAATGAATGAGCTGCATGAAGGTGGTTAACAAACTACATTAAAGGTTATATAAATTATAATTAGTCAGTTTTAAGGTTATAGATGGGACTACATCTGTACTCAGACCCAACAGCGTCTCCACTCTCCTGAAAGGTCAAAGGTCAACAACCAGGGTCTCACCGACAACGCACACAGGATGTACAGAGCGCCATCAAATCTAAAGTCTGGAAGACATTTGGATTCTACAGGAAGGAAAGTCCAACGGTAACACGACAGAACTTCACCTGGTGACACCTGTGCAGGCTAATGATGCTAATACAGCTAGCGGAACAACAACAACAACAACAACAACACACAAGATATTAAACACTTTACAGACGCAGCTGAGCTCCAACAATGTGCTTTAAACTCCATTAGTTTAACGATGATCTGTGTCTTTAATAATGGAGTCTGGTGAGCAGAGAAGTTGTTGCTCTAGTGCGACACCTAGTGGCAGAAACTGTCCAATAAAACCTTTAAAACACTAAATATTTAACTTTATACAAACAAAAACCTGCAGCCACAGAATCTGTAACATATTTCTAATTATTAAAACTGTTATAATGAGACGTTAATGTCTCACTGTGTGTGTGTGTGTGTGTGTGTGTGTGAAGACTTCCAGGAAGAACCTTTTAACCTCGTTACCGTGTTTCAGTGAACTGATGTAATTAACAAGTTTTAAAGAGTTGACGGATGAAAGCAGAAAGTCTTTACTGTTTATTTCCAGGATTCAGATTTATAATGTGTGTTTGTGATCAGGAGCGCAGTGACACACACACACACACACACACACACACACACTGATGAGGAGGCGTTAACGTCAGCTGTGTTGTGTCTGCTGGAGCTCAGATTCTCACTGTTTCTCATTTCTAACCCCCCCGACTGCGACTGGCTCTTATTAGGAACAAATGTTCTTGTATTTACGGGTTGTGGAATAAATCATTTTGTGTTTGAAAAGGTTCGCCTGGACCCTTGATCGCTCCCTCCAGCTTCACTATAACTGCTGAGATGAACACACACAGACATTAATTTAAATATGAGCTCCAGTAAAACCGACTGAAATGACCAAAATCTCATTTATTAAATAAAAATATAAACTTAGTGTCATTCCAGTCCAAGTCCAGCATTAGAAAAGTACGTAGTTAAAACAACCAAAGAGAAGAAAACACTGAATTTAACAAAAACAGAAACTTAATGAGTCTGTATGATTGTTAGAAATTTAAATAATAGATAACACAGACAGAGAATTATGTATCATAAAACTGATCTCTGATCAATATTCACAGAATAATCAGAAACTTTAACACAAACTTCCTGCAGTTGTTCACCAGTTTGTGTACATTGTTCCAGTTAAAAATATAAATGTGAGATAATACAGAGAATACATTCAGAAAAAGGTTGGGAACCAATGAACCTAAACAAGCAGCTATAAGCACAACAACCCCCCCCCCCCCCCTGCTGCCGGCTTGTGCGGAGGGGGATGGGTCTGGCTGTCCGGACTGGCTGGTAGCTCAGCTGTTGGGGGTTTGTTAGAAGTCTCAGTTCAGTCAGTGAGCTGCTCACCGACCTCAGACTGAGAGCAGAGGGTAAAATATAGAGCAGGAAACCAGGCTGAAAGAAACAGGCTGAACATCTCCAGGAGACTGATTTCATTCTCGCTCCTGAGAGCAGCGCAGGAAACTGAGGGAGGAGGCGGTT
>NW_023340246.1:22246627-22246818 GCF_004916995.1 Morone saxatilis | reverse complement strand
AACAACAATAACAACAATAACAGGACAGAATATCTGATCATATACGAATGTTGTGTTTAATATATATATTTATATAATATCTATAAATTAAAAAACTATTAAATGGAAAAAAATATAATTATTAACAAAATATTAAAAAATTCAACCAATAAAGAATAAATAAAAGTAAATTTTTATGAAACTTTATGAGT
>NW_023340246.1:22217749-22246576 GCF_004916995.1 Morone saxatilis | reverse complement strand
AAATAAACTAATAATAATTCATGATAATCTTTACTTTATTTATTGTTTATTTGTTTACAACAACATTTATAGACTATAAGCTGATCTGAGCTGCTCGTCTCTACACTGGCACAGTTTTGTTTGTTTAAGTATTTCAAAAATAGGTAATTATCATTAAATTGAAAAAACATAATAATTTCCACAATTAAATTTTCAGGTGCTCAAATAATGAAAAATAATTTTTGAATTTCAGAATTATATGTTTCTAAAATTCAAAGATTAAAGTTTTTCTAAAGAAGAAAAGTAAATTATTTCTGATAAAATTATTTTAAAAACGTTTGAATTAAAACATATTTATTAAAGACAGTTTCCTTGAAAGTTTTCTCAACATTTCAGTTTCAGTTTGTTGAGCTGATTTAATGTTTATGAGGTGATGAAAATAATGATAATTAAAGTTATTTACCAAAAACATTAAATATTAACCGACATCAGCTTGGGGAAAGATTGGAAATATTTCTTACTTTTGGAAAAGTCAACATCATGTTGAGATGGATCAATATTCTTATATTAATATAAATATATATAATACTGAGGCCACTGTGCAGCTATTGAATGTTTAACATGTTGGTCGTTGTTCATGTGGCGTCCAGAAGGAGGCAGAAATATCTGCTGATCTAAACAATTGATCAATATTTCAACTCAGTAACTGCGTTCACCATGATCAATCATCACTGATCATTGTTTCTGATCGAACTGATCGGTGTGAATTGATCACTGCAGAGCTGGTTGTTCACAACATCTTCATAAAGTCAGTCCTCCTCTTCCTCACAGCTTCATCCTTCAGACATTAAAGTGTCTGTGATGAAGAGCTGAACTACAGCTCCTCACATCCTCGGGAAGATGGAAAACTAATAACCTCCATAGTTCACAGTCAGTTATAAAGTCATTATCTGATGTGTTTCCTTTACTTTACAGACTTTAAACATTATTAAAGATTTCACCAAGAATGAAGGAACTATTATTAGTGTAATATTTACTGTAATAAACACTTTTCTGGATGTAAACGTTGTGTGAATGTTACTTTGAGCGTTCAGGAGACTATAAATGTTTATAAAGGCAGATTTACATTAAAAGTACTTGTGTGCCACATAATATTATTTCCTGTCTGTATTTATTAAATATTTGTTAATGATTCATGTTGAGCAATATTTTTATTACTTCATGAATAAACTCAGGTTCAACATGTTAATGTTAATTAATGGCACATTTATTAGGTTAATAAACTAAAGCAGAAATATTAACACCTGCAGTATTACATTGTCTCATTAAAATATAAAGTTTATATTGAGCTTAAATGACATAAATTGATGTTTGATTATGTAATAAAATAATTACTGTGCGCTCAATAGGAGCCTGCAGCATAGCTCCACCTGCTGGGGAGGTTTCTGTATTTTTTAAATACATGAAAATATTAATACAATTACAAAATATCCTGTGAATTTAAATGTCTGATGTTAAATAGATGTTAAAATTACTGCTTATTTAAAGAAATGTTGTTTTTTTTAAATAAAAAGACTTTTGAAGATTTTTGTCTTAATTTTAAACTGTTAAATGAAGGTTTAATACTGTTAATAAAATTAGGTAAAATTAGTGAAAATAAACATTATAAACGAAATAAGTATTTGCTGTGTTATTTTTTGCTGCTGGAATATTACCTTTTTTAAACATGGTTTTTTACAGTGTAGAGAAATAAAACAATATTATTATGTATATGAAAAAAAATAAAGTAGACATTATAAAATATCATAAATCATAAATAAAAACCTTTAAAATATGATTTATATTCTAATATAATGACCAGTTTGGGCTTTAAAAACAGCACAATAACAATATGTTAAAACACGACGACTATATGAAGTAAATAAAGTCCATAAATCAGAATATTAAGTGTAAAGTGTAATGAGTATGTTGGAGCGAGGAGCAGCGACACACAGCGACTCCCAGTAAACGCTCCTTACAGGAAACATTAGAGGACATTAATTTAATGTTTTACCAGAGTGCTTAAGCTCGACTGTCTCCGAGGACGAGCTGCTCTTAGTGGAGACAAACAGCTCAGTAATGGACACCAGTTTTATCTTTAACAACCATCAGCTGCACTGTGACGTTCTCCAGAGGTTGAATCCTAATGATGATAATCCTCTGAGTCTGTAGTCTATAGCGCCACCATGAGGTTGATCTGTGTTTACTGGGCTCAACACACAGAAGAGTTCATCTGTACAGTGTCGGGTTATAACTGAATTACATTATCTGTGGGTTTGTATAAGGGAACGGGGTCAATCTCATGTTACAGCCACAGCCTCTGATTGGTCTACAGACTTGCCCCAAGGCATCATGGGATTAGCAACAAAGTAGTAAGTAACAATGGTTTTCACCTATAATCGGATCAGTGTTATTTAATTTGATCAACTTTAAATGCTGAATGAATTGTATTTGTATTAAACATGTTCTGAGATGTTATTGGACGGTTACAGCCTCTGAAACACAGTGTGCAGTGGAAGAAGGGCAGATAATGGGGGGGGGGGGCAATCACATTGGCCACCGGATCGCACCGCTAGTGGTCAACCAGTATCAGTGCAGTCCAATTTTTCTATTAAAGAAATCCAAATATGTAATCTAATGTGAATACTTCTGGATTCAAATAACGGAAAACAGCAGGTCGTCCACTAATCAGAAGGTTGTTGGTTCGATCCCCGGCTCCTCCCGCTGCATGCTGAAGTGCCTTTGAGCAGAATACTGAACCCCACACTGCTCCATCGGTGTGTGGATGTGTATGGGTGTGGTGAACAATGTGAGTACAGTGTATAATACGTATGTATCTTTGTACGTTGCTGTGGTTCAGTGTGTCCCGATGGCGGCTGTAAGAATCGAACCTGTGACTTTCAGTCTGTGTAACCTTAAATATGGAAAATGTTCCCATTTGATCAAAGTTGAACAAACAATAAACAGAGAGGCTCTTTGGCTCCACGTCCTCTGTGTACCCAGCATGCTTTGCCCTGCCCAGATCTCGTGGGACCTCTCCGTCCATTAATAGCTTTTCTTTCCACTGTTTTTCTTTTAAAGTTATTTTGAGTGTTTTTGCTGTGAGCAGCAGGAACCAGAACCCGAGGCAGAGATCTGGATACTCAAAAACAAAAACTGCTTCATTTTATTTAATTTATTTAATTCAAACAAAGATATTTTCTTGTTATTGTGAAGAAAACACCTGCGTCAGACTGTTTGTTAGCCAACAGATCACTGATTAGGTTTTGGTGATGATCCAGGTGTGAGATTTTCCAACAAGGGATCCTTCAGGGATGTTTAAAGTCTCTATTTAACGTACAATGTGTCAGCAGAAATGTTGTTTGGTTGTATCGAAATATTGACTGTTGATCGTTCTCTTACCTTCAAACCATCGTATTTGTTGATGGTGACGTTGGTTGTTTGTTTGCACTTCAGAAGTTATGTGGACAGATTCTCATGAAATCCACGATTCCTCTGAAAATTACTTCTTTCCTTCGGGACACAAACGCAATCTTTACTCCTCGGTGAAATTACGTCAGTGGCGGCCTGCGGAAGAAGCACAAGCAGTCTTTAATCATCAATGTGTTAAATATTAGCTGGATTTGAGTCTTAGTGAGCTGTTGTTTCATCAAGAAGTCATTTTAATCAACCTGTATCCAAGAAACAGACAGAAAAAAAGACACTGCTGTCACATTATAATGTTCAGATTATGACTTTAACTGCGGAGGATTTTAGCATTTTTGCCCTCTGACCTTCGTCCCGACTCATCACCTCCTCCGTCATTAATACGTTTTCTGTCAGCGTCTCAACAGTCTCGCTGTGTCTTCCCAAGGAAGCCCAAGGCCAGCTGATAAGACGGGACCATGAGATCATTCTGCTAATTCAGCTCAGTAATCTGTGTGGGAGGTTTAGTGGGGGGGTGCCGAGGGGCGTTCAACAGCGTCTGCCCTCTTGTTTGGTTTCATAACAGCGACTGCTGTTCCCATGACAGCATAACAGGGACCGGAGAGGAGGAGTGTGTTTGTTTGGGTCCAGTTTTCTGCTCCGAGGAGGCCGAACAGCTGATAACATCATGATGGAGGACGCTGGCAAAGACGCAGTGTTGGGTTTAAAACTGAATTATTGCAGTGAACCTCAATAAGACCCAGACCAGAGACAAATATTAACAGTGGGGGGGCAAAATGCTTCTATAAAACATGCTGAACTCTTGTCCAAGTTTTCATAGTATTCAGAGCAACGTACAACAACTGTGTCCTGGTTCATCATCTGCTGAAAGTCTGTTATGATTACTGTACTTTCACTACTACACACAGACCTTCTCAGAGCCTGTAGAAAACATCTCATTTAAGCACTAATGCACATGTGTCATTGTATTGTAGTTCTTATAATACCATAATATCATAGACCTGTTGTTAAGTCTATTTCTACACGTTAAATACTCACTAACATCAGTTACAAGAGATTATGGTTGTTCTCAGCTAACTAACTATTTTCCTACGATTGTGTTTTTTAAGACCCAACGTGTTCGTCCAATGGGACGTTGTTCAGACTGTTGGGTTTCTTAATAACATTTATAAATGTCCGTAAGAGTCAAAACCAAAGATTAAAAAGTATTTACTTAAAAAGTGTGCCACTAATCGATTCATTTCCTGAATCAATAATGTTAACGCTGCTCGTCGAAAAATGACACCAAAGATAATTTAGTTTTGTTAGTTCTGTTGTTAAAATGGGATTATATTTGACATTATGACTTGTCGACCTCCGGTCAAACTTTATGTTTGTTGACTGAATTCTCAGCAGCTGATGAATATTAGTGTGTTTGCTATAGTGGGTACGTTTGTTTAACTCTTGGATGAGTTTGAAACAAACTAAAAAGTGGTGAAATATAGAAACTCCAGTATATGAGACATTAACTTTAGGATTCCAGGTGTAAGTGAGCTCGACTCTGGCAGCTTGACCACATAACCCGCTCGGGGATTTGAGAGATTTCACGGATCAATAATCAATTTCTCTGTCTTCATTGGTTGATTGGTGACGGTCTGCGATGGGAGTCTTCTCTCTGAGGTCACTGATGGGAGCTTATTCCTCTCTCATGAGTCATTAAGTCAGTGACGGGCCGACCGCCGACCGCTGCAGATTCACCGCCACTCGGGAGCTAAATGGCTCGTAAAATGCAAAATGACGTGAAACGAGCAGCGGTCAAGCCCTGTTTTTTTACTCTCCCCTGCCCGCTCTTTCCCTCCTCACCCTCCTCTTCCTCCTCTCTTTACTCCCAGAGTTTATGAGGGAAGTGACTTCATGCTCAGTCCATCTGAAAGGCATGTGAGACTTGGCTGCTGGTCGGCTGTATGTTGGGAGTGATGTCAGCTTTCTGGACTGGTCACTGCTGATTAGAGCTCTCGCACAAACCGCCGGGAGAATAAAAACCCGCCTTGTTTCAGCCCACGAGTTCCCCCCCGATGACTGACCGATGAGGTCCGGGAATGTATTGCAATTAAAGTCGCCTGGGGCAAGATATTTATGTTGGGTGCAAGAAGAAGGAGTGTCCCACGCTGCTGTAGATCTGCCTCAGGACAGGACAGTAATCCTTATAACTGTCTCTGCTTTAACAGCGTTATAAATTATTTCAGAGAGATTGTTTTGGCAGATATTAACCTTTCTGCATCACAGTGTTCATTTAAACTAAAAAAAACTATTAAAATCGTGATGATGTGACATTTTTGGGCTCTGTACAAAACTAACATGATTTCTTAAATCTGGAGAACAAGGTTTGTAGACTGAGGCAGAACTACAGTCCTTCATCATAATGCAGAAGTTGCTATGAGTATATTGACCTTCGATGATATTTAAATATATAAATTAAACAAATAATCTACATTTAGGCCAACATAAGATGAATCTTCTGTGCCTAAAACTGTCATTATTTGGCGGTTATACCAGCTTGTTACGCAACGTTGCATTGTTGATTGCTTTTGATTAGCAATCAGTTATTAGCACTATAGCAACCAATTTAAAGTCATTACTAAGACATTTCTTAACATTGAGATTAAATGAAAAATTCCTTTTAAATCTTTGATTACTGTACAATTACAACTTTATCAGCGATTTGGGTGAAACTGGATCATATTTTACTGGTTTTCCTCTTTCGTGTCCGTTAGCGTTCGGGACCAAACACAACCTCAGAAACAGTTTGACAACTTATAACTTAACTTAAAACTAATTTTATTAAGAAATACAATGTTTGTGTTAATAAAAGACTCCTCATCCTGTGTTCAGCAGATCAACCCTCTGCACTGGTTTCCTGCTGCTTTTACAGTAAACTGGGCTGCATGTGTGATTTCTATTTCTGCAGACGCCTCTTCACGGTCCTGCTGCTCACTCATCTGCCTTAAGACCCCCTTATAAGGAGGCAGGTAACGGGGTCGCTGCAGTCAGAGGTTATCTGACGACACTGTATTTAATCTCACGTTTAAATGAAGGAGCTGCTGCCAACAGATCTGGAACCAAGAACCAGGACTCAAATGTAGAAACTGTCTTCTGTTTTCAGCTGAGTACATGGAGTGATGGTAGTTTAGGATCAGTACAGGTACGTAGGTACGCACACATTCAAGGTATTTTAAAAAACCTGCACAGCCAATGAGAGCAGATCAACCCGCGGTACACCACTGCTGCTGCTAGAAAACATAATTCAACGACGACTTTGTTTCATTTTTGGGGCACTTGCTTGAGAGTTTGGGAGTTATGGATAAAACCTATATTAATGCCTAAAGTATAGTGCCCCCTTATGGTGGCCATGGTTATAAGAGCTCGACCTATAAATCGTAATCACAAAGATACAGTATGTTCAAAATAATTCATGTAGTTTATCCAGCAGAGATCACTGACACTCACACATTAATGGTCACAATGTGAAGTAATGTTAGTTTACTGTTAATTATATAAAGGTTAAAGACAAATCTATGAATGTATTGTTTTAACTCTACGTATTCAGTATCGACCTCTGACATCCGGTCTCATCACGTGCCGTCCGCAGGCTGTTACTGATAATAATTGTTCTATTTTGGATATCGCTATGACGTGCTACAGATGGTAATGTGAGCCTGTAGTGACATTTAAGCCCCAACTGTAAGTGTCACTATTTCTAGCACGGGTGCTTGATAGACTGATATTAGCCGAGCAGTGTACAGTGTGCTTCAGCCTGCAATGTCGAGTGCTTTTCCACAGATTCATAAAAGCCAGAATGACCCGCTGTACAGTATATGTGTTTCTGTGGTTCACTGTGCAGGTAAATGTGCTTATAGAGTGCAGGAAATGTTTCATCAGGAAGCACTGTTTTCACCCAGTGTTCGCGGCGGCTGTTACCTCCCAGATTCCTCTCACCGCTCACGCTGTTTTACAAGCTCAGCTGGACAGAAATAAACCTCCGAACAGTGGGTGGCTTCCTGCCAGCTGAGCTCATAGAGCAGACAAACCTCTGGCTGGTGGCTGCTGGAGGTTTCCCATTAAAACCATCTCCTCACTGGGAGCTGTTAACTTTTCATTTTAATAATAAAAATAATAAAATTAAATAGATTAGTTTAGATTATATATAAGTGTTGGCAATAAAAATGAGTTGAAATTGCAGTTAAACAACTATTAATACTACTAATACTACACTGGATCATACACAACAGTACTAAAAGGAGCTGAAGTGGCAGTTGGTCCGTTGCTAGGTTGTAACAAATGGATTCTAAGGCATTTGCAGTGGTTGCTATGGTGATTCTATGTGGTTGCTATAGAGTTGCAAAACGTTAAGGTTCCGGAATTCAGGTGACTCATAGTTTCAGTACAAAAGATACTAAAAAACAACCTGTCGTTACGTTTTATTAGAAAATGTCGGACGTTTTACTTTGTGCTCATATTCGCCTACCGTTTTCTTCCACTATGCAAACGAATAAAACCTTCAAACTTCTTCTGGTGGCGAAACCGATTCACATCTTACTAAAGAAGTCGCAGCTTCAACCAATAACAAACCGGCTTTATGTGTGTGTTTGATCCCTAAAATGGACTACAAACCATCCTGAATTGCACATTTTGCCTCAGCAGGCCTTTTATTGGTTTTATTTTGCGTTTCAGGTAACAGTACATACAGTACAAGCTTCCTACCTTGTTGTTCACTGTAAAAAATGTCTGTAATTTTTACGGTGAAAAACTGTCCAACCATGACAGTAAAAGACTGTAAACTCGAAAGAGTTCGAAAGTTTCTGTAACAGTAAAATACCATAATATCTCATGGAAAAACCTTTATTTATAGCAAAGATTTTATACGGAATAAAGTAAATTGCACAGAAAACCACTGTCATAACATAGCATAGCATAGTTGGGGCTGAAGGTAGCTTGTGAGGAAGCCTGCAGACACTACTCAGTGCTGAAAAAACATCCTCCAATTCCTCTGCAGTTAAAAGTAACATGAAATAACTTTAAGCTGTTTTAAAGATAATTCTCCTGAAAAACACAAAACATTGTTTTTTGGGTTTGAAGGTTCTTCACTTAAATTGAAAATGGTAGTTCGATTTCATATTTATCCAAAAGTATCAGGTCTTTATCGAGGAAATAATAGGTGATTATTGGTGTTTATGTATTATAATGCAGACATATGTGGCTTTTTTTGGTACACAAACATTATTACTGAAAGCATGATAACCAATTTTATCATTATTTGTTATATAAAGAAAATAAGATTTAATTACTTATATATACTTCACTTCATTGTGACTCCCACATTTACTATAATACCACGTTAGTATATATACAATAATATAAGTCATACTGTTAAAGATGCAATAATAGTAATTTTCTGGCCTTTAGAACACAAGTTTTATATAAAAAAAATATTTTTTTGTGAAGTTATAAGGATGGTTTGTTCTTAATTTATATTGCAGTTTCATAAAAACATCTTTATGCAGCTCATGTAGAGCAGGCAAACTATGTTATGCTGGTACCAGTTTTATTTGAGGAGGTTTTGTGGATCTGTCTGAGGAGGAACAAGGACTGGGTTGAGTGAGTGTATCTGGCTCTGCAGTTGTCTGCTAACTGGACTCTGGACTCTGTATCTAAAGCCCTCCTGCAGCGCAGATGACTGACTGCGTGACTTTCCCCCTTATGGTGAGTTACAACGACAGGCCAGACCTCCTCAAACCTCCCAGTGAAGCTGATCGTTCCCTTTTATAGTCATTTTTCAATCTACATGTCTAAATCATGTTGCACGTGAAAGGCACAAAGTCTGAAGAACAAAGCTGAGCCTGTGAATGTGGACAGCAGCCAACGTCCAAAGGAGCTCGGCACATTAAAGTCGCATTAAAGTCAACTTGTATTAGATATCAAACAAGTTCAGTTTCAACTCAGAGACAGCAGATAAATAAGGACGTTTCATTTCTTTAATGTATTTCCTCTTAAATTGAAGTGCACGGCCCATCAATAGATAATAAAAACAGGGTGTGAACTAGAGAGGAGTCTTAATAACATGAGCTCCCTGAAAACATGAATTGTGAAGTTTTGGCCCCTCCAGGATTTTCAGGGCTTTGTCCTTTGGCCTAAAATGAAGATAAATTAGTAGATAATAAATAAATTGTTAGTAGTCTGGTAGTAAATTGGACAATATTACCGGGATTGGTTGAATTTGTGTTAATTGTTGCAATTACAACTTCGTGCAGGGACTGTAATTCTATTTCTATGCAAACTTAGGCTACTGTTGATGTATGATTTAAGTGTGAGGGTGATTCATCATTAATTCATTTGTCTTTTTCAACATAGATTAGCCTAGCACGTAGCTTTATAGTACAGGAAAAGAGGAAGTTGACTTAGGGAGGGTTAATTACCAGTTATCAACTTGTAAATACTGTTCACTTCAACATTCAAGTCATAGTTACGACTGGGATTTTTCCAAAAGCTCTGATATATATCTGACTTGGCATTAAATAAATGTCTGAAAAAGCAAACAAATATTGATGACACAAGTCAGCTGAACTCTTCAGTGCACTTACACACACATTTAAAGGATAGTCTGGGCAGTTTAAACGTTTCTTGGGCTGTTGAGTCAGTCGGCCACTTTTATCCAGCTAATTGTCACCAACACTAACATACTCTCATTAATGTAATCCATGTTGTTTACTTCTAATAATGAGACAATGAACAAGGAATAACAGAACATTAAAGGATTCAAAGAGAAGGAAACAATTACTGACACAGATGCTAACGATAACGATATGATCTATATTTACACCAGGGCTCACAATATCATTACAACATGAGCCGAAACAAACACAAACAAACATGAGTCAGTGTTTGAGACTGTTGGAGGGTTTGAACGTACGTGACCTCTGCTTTAAGCTGACGTGATGAACAGACAGCGGCTGTTTATTTACAGCGAGCGGTGTTGTGGAGGAGTGTGAGAGCTGCAGCTGTGAAGTAAAATGGAGGTTCAGGCATCCGTGAGATTGCTGATGGATCATAAAGTGATAGCCCTGGAGTTTCCCCTTGTTGGACACAAGTGGGGAGACCCTAAAAATACCCCTTTTAATTTCACCAAACAAACAGCTGCGTCTGCTGCACCGCTCAAGAACCGAGGCGAAGGACAGACACGAGTTCAGTGTTGGATGAATGGATGACGGTTCACTCTTTCATCTACATTAGGCTTTCTGATAACTGGGCTAATAGTTGTCTTATTGCTGCCAGTGTAAACTGGAAAACCTCAGCAGTAAAAGCATTCTAACGTACTCCGTAAGTTTCAGATGACTAATGCTAATATTAAACCACACGGCGCTATGTGTTAGCATTACTGGTAGCATATAAAGTATTATAGCTGCGTTCAGATCATGTCATACAGACTAATGTGGGAATGAAGAGGACAAACTGACTGAACACACTGCTATCCCCAGAGCTCTCTGCTAGCTCTTTTTTTTCTCAAATCGATTAGAAATCTGAGTTTCTTGTAAGAAATAAATAAGAGAAATAAGACTCTCCAGCCGTGCTGCACATTCATCATGACCCACTTTGGAGACACTTCTGGGGTCAAACCTGTGACCTTCTCATTACTGGATGAGTTTTCCAACCAGTAGGACCCCTGGCTGCCAACATACCTCCTCCACCACTTATCCACTGTAGTTCTCGTGTGTCGACCACAGGCCACAGCTGTCTGAGATTTTATCCGGGCTGAAGCGTAAATCAGAGAGAACAGTTTAGCCTCCTCACGTCTCCCTAAATATCTCTCCCTCGGGAGGACGAAAGACACAATCTTCAATTTATTTGGTGGGTTTTATTTTTGGTTTATTTACATTTGTTCCATAGGAGTTCCACTTTCTGAATCCATCTTCCAGAAGATGAGGCGGTTGCATCCCAACGCAAACAAATCTGTTAAAGCCTCAAAATATATAGAAGAGCTGCATATTTACAGAACCTTTTATCAAAAGCTTAGATAGTAAACCACATTATAATCATGTCTGTGGCCAAAAGTATTTGGACACCGAAGTATTAGACTCATATGTGATTGTTTAACAAATAGTTATAAAAACACATTAAACTGCAGCTCCACTCGACTGGTTTCAGGCTTTATTACAGATTTATGCATCTGGCTGCAGTGCATCTGAGGTCGTTCAGATGTTGCGTATAAAGGCACGTGGAAAACACCATCTTTATACCAAAGGTGCTTCAGGAGGTTGCGCCACAGTTGCACCTGCCGCTACAAAGCAGTCTAAACATGCTGCAGGACGATTAATGACTAAGAGTTAGCATCACTGACTAAACTCAAAACAAAGATACGGTCAGAAACACTGGTGTTGTTTTATTGTGTAGTCAGTTTTTCACGTGTAACTTCCTGTTTTATTTTGTATTTACCTCTCCCTCTTGTTTCTGATCGGCTCACTTTCTGTCTTGGTGTGTTTTGTAATTGTTTGCCCGCCTTAATTAATCTACACCTGTTGAGTATATATCGTCTGTGTTCATCTCCGTACCCTCATGTCGTGATATTACTGCCGGTTGTTCCTGTGTATCGTACCTTTTTTATTTGTGGTTTTACCTGTATCCTGCCTCTAACTGTCCTGCATTTGGGTCCTATTTTATTGGAATCTCCGGTTTTTACAGATACATTTCCAGCACCATAAATCTGAGCTGATGTATCTGCAGGCATTGCTCCTTCTGTTTGTGTCAAAATATATAAAAATACTACACAGTTTGTCCATCATCCATTTGACTGACCTTTCAACCTGATGCTGTTACTTCCTTGTACAGAAAAAGTGAAGCAAGTACTTTGGAACCGATTGGTTCATTCTTGTCACATGACCTGTGGTGCACTTGAAAAAGTTAAGATTCTTCTATCTCGGTGCGGCGTAAATGTGCCAGAACAAACAGGGACATCAAGTAATTAATAATAAGTCCGTCAGTAAGGTCCAACACTGATTTTGGGTGAGTAGGTCTATCTCACAGTTCCAGTTCAACCTAAAGGTGTTGGTGGGTGGTGGGTTTAGTTCAGGACTGCAAAAAGGAGGACACACTCACCAGTGGAAGAGGCCCAGTCCTTCCTGAGAGTATTCAATAATTTTCACTCGTTCTACAGACTCTCCAACTCCAACATCTTTCTTCTCCAAACCGCTGACTGTTCCCTGGAACCGACATCAGTACTCGAGGAAACTCCTGGAGGTGTTGGAGAATCACTAAAGTTTTCTATGAAGACGCAAGTGGATTTATTGTTGTTGGGCAACGATTGGCGTATTGTTTCTTTGATGTGAAGTAGTTTAGCCAACAGTAACACGTGTTTGTCTTTACTCTGTATTGGTAATATTTTTGACCAGTCCTTTTATTGGGATATTGTCATGTTGAAACAGGAAAGGTCTAAAAGGTCTAAAATATCATTGTATACTGCATGAAGCATCCCCACATCCTTCTGGCAGTACAGTAAAAGCAGGCAGAGGTTTGAAATAACAAAAAGTCACAGATTTAAGGAACTGGTGGTTTTCTGAAGTATTTCCAAGATGTCATGCAGACCTTTGGGTGTGTTTGAAATACAGCGGACTGTTTTAGTGATGGTCAAACCCTCAAAGTGGAATCTATCATCAGTGCTTGACTGTTCTTCTCCATCCTGGTGTAACGCTGATAAGGTCACCCTGTGAAATGACTCTATGAATCAGAGTTCCTCTCCTGTGGAGGTAAACTGTTTACACGGATCAGTTTGCTTATCTGGGACTCGACACGACATCGTGCTGGTATGTGGAGACTCAGTTCAATTGAGACCTGCAAAACACTTCGATGTAATACTTGGCAACCAGGATGAAAATATTCTACACAACCTGTAAACAGACCGTCTCTATTTACAGACCTCATACTCACTGATTACTCACTGTTCAGTGATGAAGGTCAAGTTACTTCAGAAACATCAACAAAATGTTAATATGAGTTCAGTTTATCCAAAAAACATTGACGTTTCTCTCACTTTTTCTAAAACTTTGAATTAAACAGACATTAAACTTTAACTGAATGTTTTGGACAGAAGATCAATTATTTTTTAAGTCCTTTAGAAACTACAATAGTGATTAACCATGAACCTAAACTCTAACCTCAGCTTAGGACTGAAACAATGAATGGCAACATCCAGCTGAATCCCAATTAAACAAAAATAACTTATTATGTAGATATAATTGTTAGTTATTTGTTGTTTTCATATCATACTCCCATTCCTCCACCTTCCTGAAAGCTGAATACCAACTTTATGTTTCACATACTGATCACCTATTCAAATTGGGCTCAAACCATTGTACTTTGGTTAAATGTAGTAAAGTAAATCATTTATAGGGAGCTTTCTACAGTGTATATCTGTATCTCATGATTCATCCATCAGCTTTAACTTTGGCCTACAAGTATTGTTGTAAAAGGAAAAAGACTGTTTGGCTACAACAAAAGAGGGAATAACAAAATCATGAAATCCAATCTAAAGACTTCAACTTGAACTTAATTTTTGTCCCCAGAGGGCAGTTGGTTTTACAGCAGGGTAAAGGACAATACATAAAAGAAATATACAGATATAATACACTACAGAAGGTAAAGAGTCTTAATGTTAGTTGGAGCAAGTACAATTCTTTGGGGATCTCATGAGAGAATTGATGAACTCCAGACAGAAAGATCTCCTGTTAAAGGTCCAGACACAATGATTCTTATATTCAGCTGATTATACACTAATGAAAACGTACCTTTATTATATTACATTTCTGACAATAGATCCTCTTCAATGTTACACACTGGACCTGAACCGCTCTTTAATTTGTCTTTAAAACCAGAATTAGCTGACTGTGACGCTGTGGTGGACTTATAGAAGAGTTTACTGATTCCTCTAAATGACCTACATCAACAAACAAGACCATCATCATCTGATCTGAAACCAGCTGCATTCTCGGGCTCGTCTTGGATTTAGGTTTTTACCCACCGACTCCACCAGTGACTGTTCCAGTTCACCGATCTGACCGTCAGAAAGAGGACAGTTCTGTGGTTTTGACACGTGGGAGATTTTGGCGTCCTCCCTGAAATAACTATTAATAACAGGCAGCTGTAACGTGGTTGCTACCGCTTCCCTGCCAGGATTCTCTCTGGCTGAGTCACGGCCCTCTTTCATCCAGACCCGCAGCCTTAGGGAACTTTGGCCTCATTCAGATCCAATAGCCTATAACCTGCTCCTTTGTCAGAACCCCCATCCTGACCCCCGACCCAATATCAGCCCGACCAGCTGTCGATTTCGTCATCGTTTGTTTGTTAGCTGGACGGACTCAATGAGAATGAAGCTGTCAATCAAAGTTAGGCCCCTAGAAGCATACCCCTGCTTATGTTCTGTTTGGACTCTAAATGGGACCGATCAGTTCCTTAAATGAACATCATGCTGTATGGGAAGATGACTGAACTAGAGACTGAGACCAGAAAAACTGTTTACTGAGGGAATAAATAAACTGAGAAGTCAGAAGTCATTTCTCCATGTGTGATATCAGTGTTTGATTTGAAAAAATCTAATACAAATTTTTAATATTTAATTATATATTATTGTTATTTGGGTTGTGTTAAAAATGGAAATTAATTTAATGATCTGTTCTGGCCACATTTTAGACTCATTAATGGGTTTAAGTTTAATGAAAACTGTATTTGGAAAAATGCCTGAAGCCTTGGAAATTTATTGATTTCTAATGCAACTTTAGATATTTCTATCAATGTTTTTGAGTTCAAATATCTTCATTTTGGGTTTTTTCCAATAAATTATTGATATTTGGCATTGTTTCAGATTAAATCAACATATATTTCTCTCACCTTCTGGACACCCCATGAATATTTATTTCTATATCCTGATTTTGGCGATCTGGTTGTCGTTGTTTATGTTTAGGATGAAGAAAACCCCATTTCCACCATATATGAGAAGCTGCATTACTTATTCTTTTACTGTAGAATTAGATTCCTTCTCGGAATCAGACTGTTATTCTTTTAGATTTACCTTCCAGCTCTCGGTACGAGGTCATTTCAGTACATGATGAAAAGCATCTTGCAGGAGCTGAAACTTTCATAGGTAAGATAGGTAATCCATCATGGGGAACATTTCATCGCCTTTATTTTCTTGTCAAAGTTGAGCTTTCATCACTCACAAATGTGCTTTTGTGGTGCATCCAGTTAAAATTTGAGCCTGATCTGCCAAAAGGTTTTATATTAACGGGCCACGTTGTTGGAAAATCGTACGAAGAAGAGAAACAATAAGCAGATATGAAAGTTGTGGGAAGGATGATGAAGAATTCGGTTAAACATCTGTCCTTAGAAACATCTGGTTTCCTAGGATTGTTGTTTAATTTATTGGCATCCATTGTATTCCTCCTCCCAGGTAAAAGATGCGATCCAGGAACTGCACCGTGGAGGGTCCAGATGACGGACACATCCAGCCCACTAAAGCTTTCATAAAGCAGGAAGACGAGAACACGCCGGAGCTCTCCAAGAGGAAGATGAAAGTGCAGCGAGAGGAGAAGGACGGGAGGACGGCGGTGTCTGGAACCACAAAGAAACCTCAGAAACCTTCAGCAGGAAGCAGGAAGGCAGGTCTGCCGGATCTGTCGAAGAAAGACATGCTTCAACTGCTGGGAGTCATGGAAGGAGAAATTCAGGTACGCATCAATTTCAGATGACATGTAGTTGTTGATGTTTATGAAGAGCGGTCTATGAGCTGTTAGCAGCTCCACCGAGAGGTAAAACCATCAGATTCAGCTCGTCTTCAGCTGAAAAACAGCTTTTACAACCAATATTTACATTTATCATTAGGCGGCGACCTCTAGTGGCTGTAGGAGTTATGACGGGAGCAAAGTAGAAAGTCAGCTAACGACTACGTATCAGAAAGAGCAGCAAACTCCACATAGAGAGGAGGTTGGGGTGGATGGACCCAAAAGTGAAACTAAAAGTCAACATTGACTTCTTTTAACTTACATACTTCACTCACATGATAATGTATAACTTAATTAATCAGTTAAAGTACAAACATGTCTTAAGGTCATAAAAACTTGGATGAGCTGCAATTTTTTGATGTTAAACTAAAAAACTGTTAAAGTTCTTGTACTTGGCCCCAAACGCCTCTGTCGGCTAGTAGGATGTGCCGCTGATGTGTTCAAAGTTTATTTCTCTTCCAGTTTAAGAGTTTTGTCTTTTTAGCGATTGTTAAGGCGACAGAGTGGGTCGTTCATATTTCAGTGGCAGTTCAGCTGTGGAAGGATCTAACAGACATACAGATGGAGAGACTGGAGTGCTGTGGATAGTGTGTGTGATGTTTGTCCAGAGTGTTTGAATGGGTGGGCAGAGCCACATAGCAGGAAGCTAATCATCAGTAGTGTTTAATGAGCAGTGTGTGTGTCGTTCTCTGTGAGTCCTATTGTGTGTGATATATGTTGGGTAAGGTAAACTGCGTCCAGGAGTTGATATCGATGGTAACAACGAAACCTTTTTCCCAGTCTGGGAGAGAATTATCTGTGAGTGACTGAGTTCAAGATGGACCAGTGGGGGCGTTTGCAGGTTGTTACTTGACGCCAGTTCTTCCTCTTAAGCAGAGTTTCAGTTGTGAGCAAGAAGCTGTTACCACCGATATCATGTTTCTGTATCTGTAAGTATCTGCGTATTAGTGTATGTGTGTATCTGTGTGAGCGAGCTACGATCAGATTTATGTTCCAAATGTGTGATTCTTTGAAAACAACTCATCAGAAACATCATCATCACATCAGAAACTGATAGAGTAGACGTTGAGTCCTGATCAATAACTAATGCTCACTGCTGCTCTGTCACAGTTCTTGTTATTGATTGAGATAACGAAGGATTTGACAGCGTGGTTGCCATGCCAACCGAAGACAAAGCAGGACTAGTTACTGTCTTGTTCAGAAACACCCAGTTAATCTTGATCCTCTTTAAAACCATGAATCCAGAGAGTTTGTGCTCGGTGCTGCCGGGCTGCAGTCTGTTAATGGTTCTCTAATGGAGGCACATTTATAAAGGCGTCTCCAGAGAGGCCTCACCCTCCGTTTCCATCTGCTCGGGCGTGTTAAATATTTTCCATTAGCGATGAGACAAAAAAAATACTCACATTTCACACAGGAAGAGCTGCATCCAAATGTTGAAAACAGACTCACAATAATTTTTATCATCATGTGTTTTTATGGAAAATATATAAATCTATAAACACAATATTTAACAGAAAAGACATCACAGCACAGTTAAATTAATGATAATTTACTTTTCTTCTGTAGAAAAACTTGAATCTTTAAGTTTTGGAAGATAAATAAATAACTATTGACTAGGAGCTTTTTTCTTCCCTCTCTCTGAACTCACAGTATCGTAAACCATAGCGCCCCCTGCTGGATAAACTTTACAGTGACACCAAAATATTAATACAAACATTTCTTCTGCATTTTATCCTGTAAAAAAAACAGTTTTCATATCAATGTATGTTGGATATATACAACGATACATTGGCTGGGCTCTGATAATAATGATAATAAGATATTTGTACAATCGTGATCTCTGGGAACCTGCGAGAGGAGAAAACTCTGGAGAAGAAGGAAGTTATTAAAGGTCAGGTATCGAGGATTGGTGAGAGGTGAAAGTATGTTAGAGCCCGTAAATGGGTTCATGAATGAAATTATAGCCACTTTTATCTTTTATAAAATGACAGGAGACTGTGGGCCAATTAATAGGCAGTTAGATAAAACCAGGTAAATAAAAACATTACAAATAAAAACACATCAGATATTTCCATATATATAATACTGCATTTAAAAGGTGCAGCTGCATTGTAGTTGTAAAAGCTTTGTTTATATTTGTTTATACAACATTAAACTGATTAAAATGAGCATAAATCAATATGCAGCCATTATTATTGAATGTTTGATCGTTGGACTGAAGGTTTGTGTGCAAGGACACTGAAGAACAATCTGAAGAATGAATATAAAGTTCAGTGAGGAACAGAGAGTGAATCTGTGTCACTGTGCAGAACGTGTACAGTGAAACAGGAAACAGCTCCCTCTGCTGCTGGGAAGCTGCACTCAGTCATGTGATATTGGAGATGAGGTAATCCACGTTCAGATGATGTCAGCTGACGTCTGAGAATTTAAATTCTCTCTGACCTGGTTGTGTCTGTTTCAGTCCACATTCAGGAGGCGTGAGTGTGAATCCTGTTTTATACGGATTATAAGATATGAGAGTTGGAGTCACTGGAGTTTGATGATGTTTCACATTTGATTCTGGTCATGAGACGAAAGATTGAGTCAGAAATGTGGGTTTGTGAACTCGGAGGGCACCTGGTGAGCTTTCTGCTGGGTGTTTGAGTTCACTGTAAAAACACATAGAGAGCTGGAGCGCCAAACAATACTGTAAAATAACAGATAATAACTGACTTGTAAAAATACAGTAATTTTCTGTTATTAAAATACAGTTTTTAGCTTTAATTTGACATAAAATCTTGTCTTTTTAATGTTTAATTAAAGATATTTATAGTGTAAAACCAATGCAATGGATCTAATAACAATCCAGGTGAACTCTGCTATTAATCAATCACATCTTGACGACTTACATTATAGCAGCAGACGAGGGTGCTGTTATTATTGGATTGTTTTAATTTTAATGTGATGTTAAAAGATTTATAAACTGTAATGAAAAGTCCATTAAATCTGTGAATATTAGCAGTAATTTATACAGTTTAGCACTGATAAGAAACTGTAATTTGGACAGTTTACCATGCCCTGTAACACCTGATAGAACAAAAGCTTTTATTCAACGTTTTCTGTTTGTTCCAAACTAATCCATGTAAAATTACAGAACAAACATCATCACACCAACAGGCAAACGGCCATCAATATCATCATTTCTCTTCTTTTGTAGACAGAAACTGAATTCTAATGATACATAAATGACAATAAATGATTAATAATATAATTCAGGTGGTTTCAGTTCCACCAACAGTGTTTGGATATTTAACTTATTTATCCCGATCACTCATTAAACCCTCCGCTGTGTCTCCTCAGGCCAGAGAGGACATCATAGGCCTGCTGAAGTCGGACAGAACCAGACCAGAGACTCTGGAGGCTCACTATGGCTCAGCTGTGCCCAGCAGACCCCTGCAGGCCCTGCAGAGAGACGCTCTGCTCACCCGCAGCAGCAACAGCACCGAGGACGTGTACGAGAAACCAATGGCCGAGGTTAGACACAGACATACTGAATACACTGACAGTGGGGGGGTCGATGGTTTCACTGCTTCATAAAGACAGAATATTATCTATAAATATAGATATTTATTCCCAGGGAACTTTCAAGAATGTGATTAGGAAATTACAGAGCAGCAGTGGTCTAATATAACATAATATAATGTAATATAACATAATGTAATATAATATAAAAGAGGTTACAGAGGTCATTGTCACAGATGATGGATGGAGTAGAAATATTTAAACTTTTATTTCGGGGGTGCGTTTACAGCAATAGCGTTTGCTATAAGACTGTGGGAACTCTGTGAACTCGTCTGAATGAAGCTCGTAATGGTTGCAGACAGACTCTTTGTTGCACATCACCACCGTAGCTAAAGGCCGGCTGCAGGCGGGCTGACGCTGACAATGAGTGTTGACGTGTTTCCCCATCAGTTGGACCGGCTGGAGGACAAACAGAAGGAGACGTACAGACGGATGCTGGAGCAGCTGCTGCTGGCGGAGAAATGTCACCGACGCACCGTCATGGAGCTCGACAACGAGAAACACAAACACACCGACTTCATGAACAAGAGCGACGAGTTCACCAACCTGCTGGAGCAGGAGAGAGAGAGGTGGGTGAGAGAGAGAGAGAGGGGGAGAGTGACACAAGTGTGTGAACCCTTTGCTTGGTAGAGACAAAACTAGAGCTAAAAAAACATAGATTTTATAAAATAATAATGTTTACAGCTTCCAGTTTCTGACCTCTGCACCGAGAGAGTGAACGTGATGAACGGACCTCCGTACCTGTATGATGTATGTACAGCGGAGGAGGAATCCTGATGTCGATCTGAGCGACTTTAAGTGCGTCAGACTCGACTTCCTGCTGGAAACAAGTCAGGACGAAGCTGCTGAGATCACACACAGAGCTGGAAGACGAGCACAATGCTCGACCCTCATGCTCGACTGAAAATTCATCGACCATCAAACAACATTAGAGGATGTTTATTTTTGTGTGGCAGCAGACGTCAGATAAGATCCATCGAGGTTCTGGATGATGGTTCTGATAGAATCATCACTGATAGCTTTATACTCTGAGCTGTGTGGACTTTATATGATCACAGCATCTTTCTCACTATTCTGATGGAGGTCTTTGAGAAAAATTTATTTGTTGAAACAAAGGTTATGTTACATTTAAATACAATTTCATTCGTTTTCCTTTCCTAAACGGAACTGATGTGCAGGTTGAAACAAACCAACCAGATGAGGAAGACGACACATCTGCTCCTGATGCTCCGTAAACCTCCACATTCAGATCCTGCTGTCTGTATTGTGGTCGCCCCTCGGCTCTCTCTCTCCATCTGATAACATTCCTGTTGGCTGCAGCCAGCAGATTCACTGCAGGTGATATCATGAGTGAGCACAGAGACGGTGACATCATTCCCTACAGAGACGTCTGCTGGACGATTAAACAACCGTAAATACAACAGAAACCTGCTGCGTAAAGTACCGTTAGTGAGTTATACTTGTAAAGATTTCTGTTTCACTACAGAACATTTTAACAGACAATGATACATGCGGCAGAAAGATGTTTAGAGTCAATCGTTTTCTACAAAGTGAAAGTAAAGTAAGTTTAAGTGTCTTTAGTTGACACACAAACATACAAGCTTTATTTTGAAAGCTTAACGGGACGTATGTATTACTGCTATTTTGACCAGAAGTTGCAGACGTTACATATTTATTGTTGCTAACTTTATTGGGGAGTCCAGAAGTGATGTTACAGCGTCAGACTTTGAAGTCGAGGGCCAATGACCGAGCAGTCGTTATTCATGTGAAAATTTATCTTCTTCACCAGCGAGTCTCTGACGGCATCTGTCTGCTGTCTGATCCTTTTTTTAGTGTTCTCACTTTATCTTACACCTTTCACATATAAGTGCTCATGTCATAAAAACACATAAAAATACTGATTGTTGCTGTTTTAAGGAGACACTGGTGTGGTCCTTTAATTCAAAGTTAACTCACTGACTGTAGGAAACGTTCAGTTTGAACATTTACACGTTATACTGATGAACAGAATTCAAGTGGCAATAAAAAGTAGTATTCAGACTTTAGGAGACAGGGTTGCAACAGGACACAGCTCTGTCTTACAGGATGGTGACTTTAAGTGCTCGGCCACCCGGAGGCCCCCTGGTCCCGGTCTGACAGGGTTTGTGTGGTTCGAGGACTTTAACCAGTAAACCATGTCTGTCTTCAGAAAAATGTAGGTTTGATTCTCTATAATTTCACAGCGGTGGATAATTCTGATTCATGTTCAAATGCAGCCTGAAAAAAAAAAATCCCATTTTTATCCTCCGAACAGTCAACAACCGATGTGCCTCCTCGGTATCGGAACGTTCTCATTGACTCGTCTGTTCAGAATGTTAATAAGGATGCTAATTTTGCCACTATAATTAGCTGCAGATCAGCATCTCCGGGTCTGATGTGTTTGCTGTGGGCTCAGTTTTATGAGCGTTTGGGGCCTCTGGCAGGCTTCTGTCAGCACTGAGGCTATGAATAGATCCGAACAGAGAGAGGCTTTCTGCAGAGCCATCGTACGAGGTTATAATG
This sequence comes from Morone saxatilis, assembly GCF_004916995.1. NCBI lineage: Eukaryota > Metazoa > Chordata > Actinopteri > Moronidae > Morone > Morone saxatilis. The sequence goes on along the minus strand of NW_023340246.1, from coordinate 22,224,230 downwards.
ATCTGTCCTCGAGGCAGAGAGCTGTGTGTCGGAGGGATAAGGGAAGATTGTCGTGGCTAAACTGCAGGATTTTTATATTAAATTGGTGTTAATTAGTTTTAATCACAGACAGTTCATCCAGCAGGACGTCTACCTGAAGATCACTGTAGGGAGAGGAGATGCTTCTGATGCTGTAAAAGACATCACAGACTTTCTCTGAGCAGTGGATAACAATGTCAGTCGGTCAGTGATAGATGATTGATTGTCAAAAGTGTTGGGCCGTGATCATGGTCCCGAATTGGTGGATTGTTGTAGAAAGTGTGAACCTATCGTAACGTTGTAGAGTCCCGTTGTAGAGTCCCGTTGTAAAGCCTTAAGTCCGAGTTTATTGCTGTCGGCATGTCAGTTTTTTGCAGTGACGTACAGCGAGTTGAGGTGCTCAGGGGCGGGGCTTAGACCATAAGTGGGCAGGACTTATCAGAAGTTGTTAATTTAAGTCTGTAACTGATATGAATTGATCAGAATTTTATTAGAAAACTATTTACAGAACAAGTTTTTAGAACAAACGTATGGACACCTTGTACTGTGACACATTATCTGCACCGGATACTCGTTTCAGTACTCACTCAACCCTATTTTTTTTCCAGTGGACACCTTTTAACTTCTCCAACAAAAGGCATCAAGTTGTTATCATTTGTTTTATTGCTGATTTTTTCAAAACCACAACCCTGGTTGTCACTGGAGGTTAATGAAAGATGTCTTAGAGGCTTTTATCCAGTAAGAGCTGAGACATGTGTGCAACAGAAGATCTTCCCCCAGCCAACAAAAGTGTGAGTATCCAAGCCACAAAACTACGGCAGTTAATGTAGTGCTCAAGCATCCGGGTGATATTTATGTACAACATGTATTTGGAGTAATGAAGAGCAGCGATAGAAAGCCTCTGCAGCTGTAAGCTCTTTGCAGCACTCATATTTGGCTCATTTAGGGAGGCTCTGCAATGCAAACCACAGGCCTCCTCTGCTGTCTGAAGCTATGATCTCACACACATACAATCCAGCCACTATGGAGAATTTATATCCATGTCTTCTCCCTTTGCACGACACCGGGGGGGATTATAATGAGAAAGGCTGTGTAAGTCTGGCATTGTCCTCTCCAAAACAAAAACTCTTGCCTTGCATCGTTGCCACGTTTCTATGGAGACACTGCTGGCTGCAAGATGGACAGGTCGGGTCGAACTGGAGCAACATTTTAGGGTAAAAAGAGCTTAAAAGAGGCTTTGTGTGTTATGTCATACCTGCTGCAAAGTCATCCCTCCTCCCCAGAGAGAGAGAGAGAGAGAGAGAGAGAGAGAGAGCAAAACAGGGAGAAAGAGGATGAGGAGCTCGCTGGAAGCCTTCCTCCTTGGTGTCCAAACAAGGGCAGGGCCTCTTTGACCATATATGGACGGGAGGATGACATCAGCAGCCAGTGGAGCGGTGGCGTTCGGCACAATGTTCACCTTTCTCATTGTGCACTGTTGACATGTTTGGAATGTGATGGCTGATTCCCGGCGGAGTCTGCGGGCCCCTCCTTCCTTTCTTCCCTCTCTGACCCCATGAGAGACTCAGCAGCAGTTTGGCTCCCGCTCAGCTTTAAAAACACTCTCAGATATGGATCAACCTGCCCGGCAACCCGACTGGTTGGTGAGTTGAAACAGAACTTCGAGGGGAGAAGTTTTTCACGCAGGAGGAGAAAAGATGTGATGGTCTGGATTTGAGGAGACCTGTTTATGCATTTGCAGGGTGTGATGTGACTCCCGCTGAGATTAGTTAAACATCTACCAACCAACAGGACATTAACTCTGGCAGGTTGAACTCTCAGGACTGTTGGCAGCTCTGCAGTGACTCTTTATCGCAGTGGTTTGGTTTGTTGATGCAAGTTTAAGTCTGTGAAAGCGTAAAAATCATCTCGTCTCTGAAGATTATCCAGGTAGAGTAGTCAGAACTTTATTTACGTAGCACCTTTCATACAAACATGCGGCACAAAGAGCTTCACAACACACATTAAACATATTAAAACATTAATAAATAACATTTTGCAACAATAAAATGTCATACATTCATACACATACATCATTTTATTTTATTTATGTTTTATTATATCTTTTACTATTTATCTACCTAGTCTTATGTTCCTGTCATTTCCTCTTCTTAATAAAGTTTCTTTTCCTTCATTTAATAATGTTATTAGCATTGTTTTCTGTACTTTCAATAGTAAAAGTCTTTGATTTGTTCTTTTGTTTGGGGTATTTGTTGGGTAATGTCTTGTTGTTGTAATATCTCACTCGATATGTCTACCATTGTTCTGTGCTGCTGTTGTTTTACACTCTGCAAGAAACAATAAAATGTTAAATATCAATAAATAAAAGTCAATAAAAAACATACCAAGGGCAGTGGTTCCCAATCGCCACTAGGGGGTGCTAGAGCTCTGAGGATTAACTATTTTCAAATATATATACAGTAGGCCTACATCTCAGCATTTCATTCCTTCCTGTGAAGAAAACAATTTTTTTTTAATTTTCATTATTATTTAGCAGCAACTTAACAAATTAAAATAACAGAATTAATAGAACATTAAGAAGAAAACACAATTAAAACCATTAAGAACCGTTGGTTTAGGGGCATAAAAACAAAACAACATGTTGGTGTAAAATCAATTCAGGATTGGTGTCATCTGCATTGAAACAAAGTTAACACCCACTCATTCGTATTTTCTTCTGTTTGTTTTTTAGACTCAAAAGGTTGTTGGAGCAGGAAAAGGCCTACCAGGCTCGTAAGGACAAGGACCACAGCAGGAGGCTGGAGAAGGTCAGAGCGGAGCTGGTTAGGCTCAAGTCCTTTGCCCTGATGTTGGTAGACGAGCGGCAGCTGCACATCGAGCAGATCGACCAACAGAGCCAGAAGGTCCAGGACCTGACTCAGAAGCTGCAGGAGAAAGAGCAACGCTTGGCGGCGGTCACTGACACCGTTAAGGAGGACGACCAGAAAGTCCTCAAGCTAGAGGCTGAGCTGGAGCATAGAGCAGCCAAGTTTGCACAGGAACACGAGGAGATGACCACCAAACTGGCCAACGAGGAGTCCCAAAGCCGCCAGCTTAGACTGAAGCTGGCTGGATTGGCGCACAAGATTGAAGAGCTGGAGGAGAGCAACAAGATGCTGCATAAATCAGAGGAGGACCTGCAGGAGCTGAGAGAGAAGATCAGCAAAGGGGAGTGCGGGAATTCGTCTCTCATGACTGAGCTGGAGAATCTGCGGAAGAGAGTGCTGGAAATGGAGGGCAAGGATGAGGAGATCATCAAAACAGAGACTCAGTGCCGGGAGCTGAGGAAAAAGCTCCAGAATGAGGAGAACCACAGCAAGGAGCTGCGGTTGGAGGTGGACAAACTGCAGAAGAGAATGGTTGAGCTGGAAAAACTGGAGGGTGCTTTTAATAGGAGCAAAACCGAGTGTTCTCAGCTTCATACAAACCTCGAAAAAGAGAAACGTGTCGTGAAAGATCTGGCTGGTGAGCTGGAGACAGTGAAAACCCGGTTGAAAGAACTAGAGAGCTCAGAGTCAAAGTTTGAAAAGGCAGAAATGGTCCTCAAAGATGATCTTATGAAGTTGAAGTCCTTTACGGTTATACTGGTAGATGAGAGGAAAAATATGGCGGAGAGACTTAAACAGGAGGAACAGAAAAGTGATGACTTAAGTAACATGTTCAAAGCAGAGCAGGGCAAGGTTACGGAAGTCACAGAGAAGCTGATTGAGGAGAGCAAAAAACTTCTCAAATACAAATCCGAAATGGAGGTCAAAGTGACGACTCTCGTCAAAGAGAAAGATGAGTTAAAAACTAAACTTGCAAGTGAAGAGGAAAATTGTAGGGAGCTGAATACCAAGATAAGTGGTATGAAAATAAGAATGGACAGACTTGATGAGTCAGAGAAGGAAATGCACAGAAGGTGGGCCAACAGGGACAATCACAGAAATCCAGACGATGACAACAAAGTAAAAGAGCTCACGCTGGAAATTGAAAGACTTAAAAGCAGACTCAAACAACTTGAGGTGGTAGAAGGAGATTTGATGAAAACAGAGGATGAGTATGATCTACTGGAGAAAAAATACAGAACGGAGCAGGACAAAGCGAATGCCCTTTCCAAGCTGCTGGAGGAAATGAAAAGCCAGATCGCAAGAAACAAAGCGATAGAGAAAGGCGAGGTCATGAGTCCAGAGGCGGAGCTCAGAGTCCGCTGCAAGATGGAGGAGGCTAAAACCAGAGAGCTGCAGGTGGACGTCCAGGCCCTGAAAGAGAAAATCCATGAACTGATGAACAAGGAGGACCAACTCTCCCAGCTGCAGGTGGATTATTCTGTCCTCCAGCAGAGGTTAATGGAAGAGGAGGAGAAGAAGAAGAGCATGAGCCATGAAGTCTCCAACCTCACCAAGGAGCTGGAAGCCACCAAGCGCTACAGTCGTGCCTTGAGGCCGAGTATGAACGGTAGGAGGATGGCCAATGTCGCGGTTACCTCCACTGCAGTGCAGACAGATGTGATGGCCAGTGAGCCTGCTGAGGATGAGACTGCGGCCGGGTTCATCCGGAAATCAGTTCTTGAGGAAAACCACTTAATGAGCAACCTCAGACAACGGGGTCTTAAAAAGCCAACAGTTCTTGAACGATACCCTCCGGCATCAGCAGAACTCGGGGCAGGAAAATCCTGGATACCCTGGATGAAAAAGAAGGAGGCCATCACTCTTACTCAGACCACTCCCGAGAAGACCAACGGGGCGTCCTTGCTCCATCCGCCTGACATGACCATGTCCCAAAAGCCAGGACAGCCACTGCGCATCCGAGTGACCCCAGATCACGAGAACAGCACTGCCACCTTGGAGATCACCAGCCCTCGAGCTGAGGATTTCTTCTCCAGCACCACCATCATCCCGACTCTCGGCCTTCAGAAACCTCGCATCACAATCTTGCCCAAGCCCACAACAGTGACCTCAAAGAGCAATACCCATGAACCGATGGGAGGTCTTGATCGCGCCAAATCTCCGGTCACGATAACCACCATCTCCAGAGCCAAGAGTCCAGACAAGGCCAACGGCTCCAACAACCTTCAGTCGCCAGTGTCCATCATCACAGTCAGTACCACTCCTGTGGCTGAAGCATGTGCGTCACCTGAACCTCACAACGTCACCACGGGCCGCACAGTGATCAAGGTGACCCCAGAGAAGCAACCTGTGCCAGCTCCTTACAGGAAATTTAACGGCAAAAGCAACATAATCACAACAGAGGACAACAAGATCCACATCCACTTGGGTCCACAGTTCAAGAGGCCCTCCGAGGGCTGTGGTAGTTCAGTGGTGACCCTTGGTCTGAGCTCAGAAAGCAGCAAGGAAATGCAAACAGGAACGGTGCTCCGCTCCCCACGCCAATCTTCAGTGGGGAAGACAACTCCGAGCAAAATGACAAGCAGCATAACAATCACACCCATCACCTCGGCATCCTCCAGGCCGACACAGTCAGTGGTGAGAGCCTTGTTTGGTGTCCTCTTTGTCCTTCTATCGTCACTTTATTCTGCCAAAAATATCTGAATCATGTCTAATCTTTTACGTTGCAGTTGCTTCTGAAATGTTTCAAAATGAAATCAGGTGGTGTGTGCTGCCTAGATAGCACTCTCTCCAGGTATAAAACAGTGAATTTATAAACGTATGCTTTCACTGATATGAACTAACATTGGAATGATCTGACATGCATTAGATCCCACATCCCAGTGACGCCTTTCTGAGGCTCTTATATAGACAAACACAAATCTACCAACTGACAAATTCACTCCTTTTAACCAAACACAGGCAAGAAGTGACCACATTGGATGTTTTGCACTTTAAGAAGTTAAATGTACAAATAAGAAGCCTTGTTCAAACATAATATTACCAAACTTGATATCAATTAATATTCAAGAGGGCCAACACTAGTTAACCAACACGCACTTGTGTAAACAGACCTAGTAAGCATTGATTTGATGAGCACCGAGTCAAGTGTCTAGCCCTGATTCAGGACCATAAGTACCTTGGACATTACAGTCAAACCGACTGGAAGGTTGGCAATCTGTGAAAAAAGGACGTCAATGCAAATTGCTGAGCAGCATCGTGCTGCAAGACACCAATGAAAACAAACCTATGAATATTATATTACAATAGATTCTCCTCTATGTTATACACTGGACCTTTAACTTTAATCAAAGAGACGTTTCTGAGGCAGTCGTGCTGTTTTGTTACTGCACGTGCCTGGCATTGTTTTTTTTTACCTCTCTACAAGATCTTCCCAATGAGTCTGTCTGCTCTCCAAACTACGTTTCATCAGGAGTCATTTATAACAGTATTAATAACAAGCACATCAAAAGGGCACACAGCCTACTGCTGTTAGAAACTGACTTTAGTTAGCAGATAATGATCCTGATCAGCCAGCGTCAGTAATCAATACCAAC
>NW_023340246.1:22211308-22217691 GCF_004916995.1 Morone saxatilis | reverse complement strand
ATATGTCCACAGTCTGACTGTTAATACACGGGGTCTCATCACGGGAGCGCGGACCGATCGCCTTTAATCTGGAAGCATTTGTTTGATCTCAGTTCAACTTCTCTTCGATCTTATAAGTTGTTCAGTGAATCATCTTGTTTGTTCGTGTTTTCAAGACTCGTGTTTTTCAACTTCTATGAGCCACTCAGTAACTGAAATGTCTGAGTTACAGGAGATGTACAGTGTTATTAGAACAGTGATCCTGGAACAGGGCTGACCAAAACCATTCTTACTAGGCTTCTCAAATGTGCAATCCCTTCTCAAACATAACTGTGACAGTTACATGAGAACAGTTAACAACAGATCAGCTCTGTGTTTTCCTTTTTCTACGATCCAGATCTTTTCCTCATGACGTTTTGTTGTTTATTTTCCAGCCCAGTTCGGATGTGCAGTCAGCTCGCAGCGCGGCCACACGGATCCCTGTGTCAAAAGGTATGAAACCGAGCAGCAAAGCGGTTCTGGGCGTATCGACGGTGACGAGGTTAGAGTCGCGGGCCGAGAGTCAGTCGATGAAAATCGAGCTGAGGAAGTCAACGGTTTGTGGCTCTGCCTCCTTGATGGGAGGCAAGAGCTGAGGGCAAATACACCAAACGGCAATCTGCTGCCAAATATGAGTGACAGGCCACCTCAGTGTACAAACACTATATTATTTCATTCATCTTCAGTTTGCATTTATTCATGTTTTCAGAACATATTTTATGTAATTTCAAGGGCAGGTTTTTAATGTTTTATGTGATTTTTATGAAGCATCTCTCTGCATGTCTCCTGTGCATTTTGATTAACTTCATATGGGTGATATTTGGCAGTAGTTCTAAACTTGTTCTCATCATTTACAGTTTTCATAGCATGTGTTTATTTCCCCACCGCTTGTGGAGGTTTCCATTCACTGGAGCACTGTGAATTGTTTGCGACAGTATCATTATTTGTGACAGGCACCAAAATAAAAACTATTTATCTCTGAAACATGGCGTTGCTTTGTAGCGTTCCTTTGTTCATGGTGAGTTTGAGCTTAAACAGTGGTGAGAATCAACCAGGAAACCTCCATATTATTAACTCATGCTGCTAAACCAAACACTGCTCGACAGCCATGAAAACTAATTTTCAGACCTTTACATGTTCATGTCATGTTTCCATGGCTTGTGTGAAATTATAAGACACGTCTTGGACGTAGAAAAAAACTCAAAGTGCACACTGACATATTTTAAGGTAGAGAGTCTAATGAAAAAGTGGTCAGTGGTTTCTGTGGTTTTCCAGAGTGAGTGAGTTATAACACAGTAAAATCTAACCACACGCAGATGAAACGTATATTTATAGATATAGTGTGACTTATACTTCCCGAGGATAGTACATCTCCCATGAATAAACTTCAGTAAATCCACTTAGAAATCATAAATACTGAGACCATAGACCACTGGTTCCCAACCACTAGGGATCGCCAAAGCTTCACGAAGCTTCTTGATTTTAAGGGGTGTAAGAAAACTTAAAAATATACACAGTCGGCATACCTCAGCATTTTTGTTCAGTTCAAAAGTAAATGTAAACTAAATAAAACTGTTATTTTAAAAATTGTGATTATTATTTAAGATGTAAAACTATATGTATATTATTATTATTATTATTATTATTATTGATCACAGTGTACTCTGACAAAGCTTCAGTCTCATCCTGCATTATAACAACCAAAGAGCTGAAAGAACAATTAGAAGAAAACTCAGAATCTGTCAGAAAAGAAAAATATTAAGTCTGTATGATTGTTAAAATTGATTAATATATATATATATATATATATATATAATACAGACAGAGAATTGTATAAAAAGTTCCCTAAACTGATTAAAATCCTTTTTTTTAATAAAACTTCCTGCAGTTACTGAGTTTCACTGTTTGGGTTCATTGTACAGTTTTGAATATAATATAAAAAATATACATAAAATATGTCACTTAGTTTACTGAATGATAGAAAAGGGTCATTTAGGAAAAAGGTAGGAACCGCTTATATAGCAGACTCAGTAAGCATCTAGCTCCCTCTTGTGGACAAGTATAAAAATACAAAAGGTAGAAACTAATTTAGAAATCTGACATCTCTGAACAGATCAATCAGATGAATGCCCCAAACATCCTCTAATGGTTCTCTCACTATCAATAAACCATAATTATCTGCAGGCCGTCATGTTTTCAAAAACAAAGGATTTGATCTGTGCACACTCTTCTGCCTCAGTTATCTTCAGCAGTCAGCAGAGAGAGCGTTGGTGTGAGGAAACGAGGGGCTGAGGGAGGGAGATAGAAGCATCTGGAAAACTGGAGGGTAAACAAGAAGAGAAACACCGGTTCATAACCAGCTGAGGGTTTTTGTTTAGCCGTGACTCCCCAAGGCTGCTGCAGGCAGATTTAGGTGGATCAAATGTTGTTCCTGGGAACAACATCAGAGGCTGGGCAGGATTATTAAAATCACATCTGAGCATGAGACGGTCATTTTTACTCTGAGGACTTTAAACCATCAGCAGCTCTGAGCCCTGAGCTGGGTGATATACTGAATGTTAATTACATGATATCAGAATACGGCTGCAACTGATGATCTGAGTCATCTGTTGATTACTTTTACAATTAATCCATTAATTAATCATTTAATCCTTAAAATGTCAGAAAACAGTCAAATTACTTGTTAAGTCCAAATCCCAAACGGTTCATAATTAAAGGTCCAGTATGTAATTTCTGCCACTAGGGTGTCTCTCGCATCAAACAATAACAAGAGGAAGTTTGATGAGGTGGTGAAGCAGCGCGGGATCATGGGAGTTGTTGTCTTCACCACCAGCGTGCAGCTTGAGAACAAGAGTTTGTCCTCCATGAAAGTGGAGGTTGGAGGATCATCTGTCTGTCAAGCATATGATCTTAATGAAACTTTGGGGAAAGATGAATGTTTGACGTCCTTATCTGTTTTCATATCGAGCTTTTTTTGCCGATCCATCCTGTGGCCTCTCCTCCTGCATGGTGGACGGGAGGTCGTGTGTCTGAAGTTGTTTCTCCTCGAACCACATTCCTCACATACTTGATAAAGAATGTTTATTTTTACTTACAAAATTGAGTTAGTTTTCATCAGTTCCAACTTTTTTTTGAGTTAAATGAACTTATCTGGTGTTACAGTGTCACCCTACAACTTTACACCCTACATCTGTAATGCAACCCACTGGTGACCAGCTCATTTATTCTTCTACCTTTTAAGGATGATGTTGACACCGGAGCAGATTTGAAGCAGTTACATAAAGTCTTAAGGAAAGCCTTTTCATTTTTTTTTTTCTTCCCCTGTAATTAAAATGTACTTCTCATTTGTGACTGCTATGCATATAAAACAGTTCCAGGTTGGTTGGCAGCGCTGCATGAGGGAGAGCTCCTGGCATCCATGTTGCCATGACAGGACGTTGTTTTTGACACTAAACACGCCGGTAACAAGTCAACAGCTATCTGCGATATGCCACCCTCTGGCCCTATTAAAAAGCAACCTTTGTTTAAAATACACCCTGTTTTAATACGGCTTGGCTCGGACTCGCAGCGTCTGGCAGCCGCGAAAACTCACTTTTCTTTATGAGACGCCTTTAAAAGAGCCACAGCCTCTTCTGTTTCTGCAGCTCGGCTCCATGTTTCTGTCTGTGAGCTGATTCTGGGATGGATGACAGGTTGATTTGTTCCTGAGAAGTTTGAATTTAATGGCTTTGTGATCTCGAGACGCTAATGGAGGCACGCAGTTGTTGCTCTTAATTGAGACATCCACAAAATGATTTATAGCAGGTAATTAAAACAAATGATAGTGCTTTTAAAAAGATAATAGGCTCCTGAAGTCTTCGGCTGACAGCAAAATTATAAATCAGTTTTTTTGTGCTTTTTCTCTGATCAGTTCAACTGCAGCAGATGAATTGTCAGCCTGTTTTTTTTATTTTTTATTTGGGATTAACTGTACAGAAAACAGAGGGGGTTAGAAAGCCAGCAGCCATTGTTCCTCATGATTAGCATGCTCCATGACTAAACTTCACCAGTTTATATATTTGGCAGCACCAAAACAGGCTGAAGAGCTGCGGTAACTTTCCACTGTGCCACCGCAGGCTGCTGCACATTTTATTGCGACATGCAGAGGTGGCATTTACACAGCAGTAAACGCGCTCCCAAACTCTGACTACAACTTGTGAACTTTCTGTTCCTTCATGTTTTTTAAAGCTGGATTTAAAGCGGGAGGGGAGGGTTCGTCAGTCAGCTACACGACGGCAGTGCCTTGCTCAACAGCACCTCATCGCCTGTTAAGAAGAGGAGGGCGTCAATCACTCTTCTTATCCAGACCCTGAATTTGACTATTTGAACATCTTTTTTGTTGTCTTTGCCATGAAAAGAAAGAAAATTCAGACAAAATCTGAAACAGTTGATGCAACAAAGACAGAAAATCCTGCACACTGACGATCACTTGCACTCCCATTAACAAGAGTTTGGTCCCAAAAATCATACAGAATCTACCTGATGAAGGTCTGAGGACTGAAAGGTTAATTATTGAGTTTTTATCTGAAAAAGTGATAATCACTGCAGATAATATAAAGCGATTCATCTTACAAACTGTATCTTCAATAGCTCTTCATATTGCTTCGAATATTAAAATTAAACGTTCTCCGTTCTGTTTAATCTCTACAAGCTGTTGCAACACAAGAAAGTAACATGACATTCAGTTCCTGCTTCTGTTAACCCGAGTCTATGAGCAACCGAAGGACAAGAGGTCAAAGGTCAACAACACAGGTCTTATTTTCAGTAAGTATAAGTAATAAGTTATAAGTATCAACCGAACACACTCTATTCTCTATGTAATTAACAACATTAAGTCAATGGAAGTATTTCAGACACCAACTCCTGGAGGAAATATCTGTCTCTTTAGCTCCACTATGTTCATCAGTAAGTCTCTAAAGGCCAAAACACACCAAACAGCATGCATCAAAACAGCCGCCCTGGTCATTTTCTATCTATAACCCCCACACTGGCTTTATAATGGCTTTATAAAGACGTTGCCTGGCGACTTAGTGGCGTATGATAGTGTCTTTTTGTCCATTTCAGTGTCCTTCAGTTGAAGAAGACTCAGCAGGTAGTGAACGGAGGGTTTTTACAGTTTCTTCTCTGGAAACAAATCTGTGTACTTTGCTGCCAACAGATTTTACATTTTGAAATAAGAAAACCAAAATCAGGAAACGGGTTGTCTCTTCTTCTTCTTCTTCTTCTTCTTCTTCTTCTTCTTCTATCTCAAAATGCTGAGAAACTTTGTCAACATTTTGTTAATATCTTCTCCTTATAATGACTTACAGAATCCTTTTGTTATTGGCAGAAATGGGCGTCCATAGTTTGGTCTGGAAGACTGTCCTGCATGAAGCCCTGACCTCAACCATCCAACGCGAGCCAGACCTTATCAACATCAGTGCTGCACCTCACTAATGCTCCTGTGGCTCCAACAACTGATTAAAAGCCTGAAATCAGAAGAGTGCAGGATGTTATAACAGCAGGATGATGCCCAAAATCATTCAACTATCACGTAAACGTTCAAGTATCCACATATTTGTTTCTGCAGAGTAACTCAGATCTCCCCTCCATCAAGATTAAACCTCATATTTCCAGAGTGGTGATGCAAAAAAAGACATTATTTAACTTTCACAGACAGTTGACAGAACTACTTAAGTTTCCGTCTGGTCGTCTTCGGCTTTGACACGTCTCCAAAATGTGAAATGGCACCAAACATGGGACAGTGATCAGGTCGAAGCTTTCAGACATAAGAGGTCTCAAATTAGCATCGGGCCACCGACAGACGCAGGGGTAAAGGATGTAGATCAAGATATGATTAAAGGTCGCAGCCACACCAAATTACAGGCCTTCTGCAGTCATGTTATTTTCCATGTCAAGCCGGTCTGGAATGGCTCGGACCTGCGGCTCATCCTTCAGTCCTGGTTAGCGGTGAAAGCCGTGCAGCCCGAGGAGACACGGCAGGCTGCAGCTCTGGTTAATAGTCGTATCCGGCACAGGCCTGTTCTGGTAAATTGGTGACAGATGTTGGTAAGTTTGGATGCGAATTGGGGCTTTCAGAAGGGAGGTTTGTTTCGATCTGTGGAAGTAAGGAATTAAAAAATGGCTTTCATGAGTGGAATTCAGGGTTTGTGTGTAGCTTTTAGTGCCTTAATTACATTTCTTTTCACAGTGTAGAGATTTAGGGGAATTGATCACAAGTTTTGTACTTTGAAAGTGACACTCAGGACTTTTTCATTAAAGCTTTTGTTGGTCATACAATAGTCATACAATAGTTTGATGATGTGGTGAAGCAGTGTGGGATCATG
>NW_023340246.1:22202001-22211208 GCF_004916995.1 Morone saxatilis | reverse complement strand
TTGGGATAATGGAAGAACTCAACTACATACAGAACATAGAGCTTATACACTGTTTAATGAGGAGATGTGCCACTAAATCCGACACACTGGACCTTTAAACCTGTTGTGAGGAAGGTTTTTACCATCTGTCTCTACCTCTAACTGTTACAATCTGTTCAAAATCCAATTATATGAATTATTTTATTATTATTCTTATTTCTAACTTTGTCTGAGAAATATTATTTTCTTTATTATTTTCATTAACCATTTATTTTGCTGCTCATTTTGTTTCTCACTGTAGATTTGTGTCAAAGCTTTACTAATCAATATCTTTATAATAATGAATGAATGAATCAAACTGCTCTTTGTAAATGGAAAGTGGTTGCAGCTAAAGAGACAGATATTTTTCTCAGGAGGTGGTGGAGACCACAAGCTAATAGATGTTAGTGAAGGAGAGAATAAATGTGATTGTTGAGCCAGAATGAGCCCAATGTGGCCTTCAAGGACACACATTTGTTGTAATTTCCAACCACAGGTCTGGTGATGGAGGTTGCCTCAGCAAACACTCGACTCTGAGCGGAGGTCTGAAGGTTTCTGAAGACAGACGGAAGCTCCAGGACAAACAGAGACCCACCGGTTATAGTTCCTCTTATATGTTGTTCACGTGATGCAAACAAAGCTGCAGTTTGAAAAGAAGAGATTCATACAGATAAAATGCAGTCTGGAATTTGCATAGGAACATGGTGTCCTTTAGGGTCGTCCCAGTGGAGAAAACCACATCAGCCCACACACAATAAAAAAGGGTTTGGAGCTGTTGCACCATAAATACGTCACAACTCTTTGTGCTGTGCTGCAGTTTATTATATATTTTATATACACAGCCTGAGTCAGCCACTGAGGGCTTCTGGGAGTCTGAGTCTGAGGCTGGGGTTAGTTGAGGCAGTGAACTTTACCTTCTGTTTTACTAAACAGCACTGTGGTTAGTTAGCGTAATAGAGGAGTATGTAGAGGAGAGGATTGTTTAAAGGAAAGTCGCACTGCAAGATACCAGAATCAATGAATTAATTTGTCCTACAAGTAATAAATAATAAGTCATAACTATATTTAATCTGTTCTTTAAAGTAATAATCTGACTTGGTTCCCTTTAACCTGGCAGTGAGAACATATAATAATAATAATAATAATTAATATGATCTTCTGGTGTGGAAGCATTACACTCTGAATCTGTGTGTGTTTAGATTCAGTTGAGACAGTTTGTCACAAGGTGGAAATTTTGTTTTACGCTGGATTCAAAATCTTCTTTTGAAAGTTGCTGAAGTGTCTGGAAAGTAGCACGGTTGAATCGTTGAGTGAGTGTTGGTTTAAAGTTTATCTGATGGTATAAACGTAAGAATACATTAACGTTTCTGTTTGGTTTTCTTTAGAAAATCCCACAATTAAAAAAACACTTATAGGTGGTTTTAAATACACAGGACACACGTTGTTTTACGTCTGTGTGATTATTTTCTGACTATAGGGACACTTTAATCACTCAGACATGATAATAATATAATACACAATGAATCCAGAATAACTGCTGACGTACTTTGAACTGTCCAACAGTGGATTTATGTGATTAAAAATAAACGTATCAACAGTGAAATTAAAGACAACTGTATCAGTTTGTGTGAATTATTGTTTCATCCTGTTATCCAGTAACTTAATAAAACTCTTTTTTTTTTTTTTTTAATTTATTTTATTTACAGTGTTTTTGTTTTCTCCTGATGCCTTCAAGTGTTTCACGTAAACTTTTTCTTTTTTATTCCAATACTTGTTAAGTGTCTTTCCTGAAAGAAACTACACAAACAGATTTCAACTTGTCGAAAAGAACCTGGTTAACTGTTGGTAGAAGTCTGAAAGTGAGAAAATAACAACACATCAGGCAAATAATGACAACAAAGATGTGCAACAACAAAATTAAATGCAGATTTAAAATATAAACATGTAGCTGTTTAAATTTAGTAGAGTTAAATGTTACCTGTATTATCAATTATCAGATACATACATTACACTGAGAAAAATTCACAAAGAAAAATTGTAAAAAATCTGTAATATTCCGACAGCTGAAAATAAAAACATACATTTTGTATAAATAAAATACTTTTCTTTAGCTTTTATTTTACATAAAATATTGGCTTTTTAATGTTTAATTAAAGATAAAGATAAGATATTAAATTATTTTTTATATTAATTTGAATGAATTAATTATATAAGTGCAAATGTCCGACAGAAATGAGCTTCCATAAATGTACTCAATGTCTACTTCCATAACGAAGCTCATATTTCCGACAGCCTCTGAAGGCACCACTCTCTCGGCACTGAATCAGTGACGTCATCGCGCATTACGTCCCCCTGCGTTGTGGCGTTGTTGTGAGTAAACTTCCCGCAGGAGCTGCCGTCGTTAGCTTCCTTTAAAATCACGATAATGGATTAAATCCCCGAAATAACCCGAAAACGAATACCAGCGCGGTTCGGTCATTTCCGCCAGTAGTCGTTATATGTTCTCCCCGGCTAACAGCTGCAGCTCATCATGATGGCGTCCAGTTATAACGCCAAAGACGAGGACGGACACATCACCGTGTCCGGGCCCGGAGGAGGAGCGGGAGGAGCGGGAGGAGGCGGCGGGTCGCTGCGGAGCAAGAAGCCCGAGAACACCGCGTTCAAACAGCAGCGACTGCCCGCCTGGCAGCCCATCCTCACCGCGGGGACCGTGCTGCCTGCCTTCTTCATCATCGGACTCATCTTCATCCCCATCGGCATCGGCCTGTACGTGACGTCCAACAACATCAAGGAGTTCGAGGTAATGTTAGATATCAGTACGGGAACAGTGTGATATTATAATGCATTTATATTTAATAATATATAATGTTATATTCTACATAAAGACACCGTAAAGTGTTCATGTTCTCTGTGGCTGTGAGCCTCTAACGCCAAACTCCACTTAAAAATACACCGATTTGTTTGTAACTTTAATGTCGGCACATTTCCACTTCTCCTGTTAACATTGTGTGAAACGTTACATCCTGTCAGTTCATTCGGCTGATATTTAAACGAAATTCAGATTTTGTTTCAGTAATAAAATCAGCATTTAATTCACATTGTTGAGTCAGTTTGCTTGCTGTTCCCACATTCTTCCTCTAGAATATGTTACTAACATTGAAGGAAGTTTGTCTTTAATAGACAATGACTCTACAGAAATGGTTTGTTTAGAGATGTACAGACTTTACCGTGACTCAGCTAAGAGGAAACACTAAAATGCACGATTTCTAAATGGAGTTTGGTATGTTTCTCTTTGACAGGACAGAATATATTGTACTGTTGCCAATAACACAACAGACCTTCGACCATGTGTCTCATCTCATTACTTTCATTTCCACAATATTTAATGAGTATTTATCTTTTTGCTTGTTCCTCCAGCACATAAAAGTCTAATCTATCATTAACATCTGCGTACTTGTTTACAGTCAACTATGTTAGATTTAAACAAGACATTCTTAAAACGGATGATTTTTTGATCTTCCTACAGCCATACTCTTGTTTAGCTTTGGTTGTCTTTCCTTCGTCTACAGATTGATTACACAGGCGTCGACATGTCCAGTCCGTGCTTCAACTGCTCCCAGAACTTCAGCTGGAACAGCACACGGCCGTGTACCTGCACGGTGCCGTTCTACCTGGAGCAGCCGTATGAAGTGAGACAAACGTGCTTTAGAAAAACTCTCCATAAACACTCTCACAGCCAGTTTGGACATTCGTCTTTTATACTTTTATTTGAATCCACAGAGCAACGTCTTCATGTACTACGGCCTGTCGAACTTCTACCAGAACCACCGTCGCTATGTGAAGTCCAGAGACGACAGTCAGCTGAATGGAAACGTGGATTCCCTCAAGGTACGACTTCAACCGGGCGTCTGCAGTAACATTTAAAATGCATAATCACAGAGTTAAACATCCTGAGACGGGAGAGGAACAGCTAGTACTAAGAACACTGATCTCAGACCTGCTGTTTTCCTGTAATGTGTTCATGTTTTAACCAGCAGATTTCACTGATGAGCTTTCCAACCATTATATTAGCTTTCACCGCTGTAGGTTAAAAAAATCATCTTTACAATACATTTAAAAACACAACAGCAAAAAAACAGATAAACAATGACAGTACTGACATGACCTTAAAGTTTTGTTTACAGGACATAAAAAATTAAATGAATATAAAACTACAAAAGACATCAGGGAAAGAACCAACCAGGAATGAATAGAAGTAATTATAAAATAACTGCATACAGCTGAAACTGATGATTAGAGTTGTGGACAATTTAGACTAAAATAACTAACTATAGTGTAAGCAGTAGCTGGATGTTCTCTTTGACATAAATACATAATTACCTCCAAAATATGTTAAATTACTACTATTGAAAAAAACTACTAATATTTACTAACAGTTTTACAATGATTAAGATGCACTTTAAATATAAATAAGCTGCCAGTGAACATAAAAAACATCAAAATAGCTTGTTTCTAAAAAAAAAAAACCCAACACCATACAGAAGTCCGTGCTGAAGTCCACGTGGCGTTATTTATCTGTAATCTCCTCCTCAACTACAGGAACCCAGTAAGGAGTGCGAGCCATATGCTAAACATGACGGCAAGCCGATTGCGCCATGTGGAGCGATCGCCAACAGCATGTTTAACGGTGAGCCCGCTTCCCGCTCTGTTTAGGTTGATACCAATCATCAATATCAGATTTAATTTCTAATCAATCGTCTTTCCTTTTACGCGACAGACACGCTGGAGCTGTTTTACAACGATCCCAACGGCACAAGAGTCCAGATTCCTCTGACCAACACCGGCATCGCCTGGTGGACCGACAAGCACGTGAAGTTCAGGAACCCTGGAGGCGACAGCTCAAACATCACAGCCTCTTTCCAAGGTATCAGCAGCAGCTTGTTCTGTGTTATTAACCTCTGAGTGTTCATAGAAACGTCACTTTCACTTTATTTTTTTCTTTCCGTTTCAGGCACCTCGAAGCCTGTGAACTGGCGCAAGCCCGTCTACGAGCTGGACACCGCTGCAGACAACAACGGCTTCATCAACGAGGACTTCATCGTGTGGATGAGAACCGCCGCCCTGCCGACCTTCCGCAAACTCTACCGCATCATCAACAAGACGAGCAGCATGGTTCCGACTCTGCCGCGAGGAAACTACACCCTGGAGGTCGTCTACAGTATCCTTTATGTGAAACTGCATAATGAAACTGCATCAAAAAGACTGAGGATAGGTTGAGTTATAAATTATAAATAAAAAGCCAAAAATAGAAAAAGTTTAAACTCCGGGCTCGACTGGCAGAAATGGTGCCCCGTGTGAGGCAGAGTCCTTGCTGCAGTGGCCATGGGTTCGACTCCGACCTGATGTTTGCTGTGTGTGAGGCCCCAAAAATATCGTAAAAAAACTCTTAACTAAATTAGAATTTAAACATTCTTCTTATTATTATTATTTTCTTAAACAGTGTAACAACATATGAGTTAGTTAGTTAGTAGTAGTTAGTATTACTGGTAATCAAACAAAAAAACTGTAGAGTTTGATGGTGACAAATGTTGATTTCACTGTTCCCGCCTTTAACCAGTCGAACCCAGATTATCCCGTTCGCAGCTTCGAGGGCAGGAAGCGGATGATCCTGAGCACCATCTCCTGGATGGGAGGCAAGAACCCGTTCCTGGGCATCGCCTACATCACCGTGGGCTCCGTCTGCTTCTTCCTGGGCGTCGTCCTGCTCATCATCCACCACAAATGCGGCAACCGCAGCAACAGCGCAGACATTTCCAACTGAGACCCGCCGCCCTCTGGCTCACCTCTGCTGCAGTGAGGGTAGAAACAAGCATTAAACAGGGTTTTAGGGTTTAAAGTTGCTTGACGGTGCCTGATTATTTGCCAAAATTAATAGAAAAGTAGCCAAAAAATGTACAGCCGCAGTCGATGTCTAACAGCTTTTGACAGCTTTTACTTCCTGGTAACACAAGCATTAGAGTATCAGACTGATGAGTCACATGATCAGCTGCCTTTAGAGAGTTTCTATCAGGTCTGAAACCGTAGAGATTTAATCTGAAAACGTTCAGAATCTGACAGAAACTGGAAAACGACCGCAGTGCTTTACCGGGACCAAACCACGAGGACACGTCAGTCTAAATACAACACTCTCATGCCGTACACTGAAAGAGTACACTTTAGTCACTCCTCCTCCTCTTCATCCCGACTGCAAAACCTTCTTTCAGAAACGACACTGATAAACAGCCGTTCTAAAACGTATCACTTAAAGCTTGGCCTCTGACTTTTATTGAACGATTGGTTATAAAATAATTAATCACTGACATTTACATTTACAAAAAACTAGACCCTTTCTGTATCTGCGATTAAGGAACTGACGTCTCCACTCGACCACAAACACCGGAGAGTAAGCCTCTCTTAGCCGCTAGCTTAGCTAATGTTACAACACAGGAAGAACACGGGTCTGGATCTGCACTTTAAGAACCCCCTGCTGTAAAAGATCTCGTTCTGCACAAAAAGTTGATTTTGTTTTGGTAAAAATACCCTACATTCTCTGCTTCCAGCTTCTCAAATGTGAATATTTACTTGTTGTCTTTGTCTTCTGTGACATTAAACTGAACATTTTGACCATATGTGTACTGTAAAAAGCATTTGGAGGTGTGAACTCTGACATTTATGGACCTCATTAACATTAATTTGCACAGAAGGGATGATTACACCAACTCTTTAACATACGTGTAGCCTGTGAATATTGTATTAAGACCATCCAAACCTGTCCTTAAAGGCTGATTTTACTGCTTTTAATCAACAGATAATAAAACAAAATGAACACATGTATTTAATGTTTTTCCACTAGAACTTTATCCTGACATTACAGAGAGGCCATTGAATTAGCATATAGCTGTTTAGCAACAAGGAACATATAGATAATATATAACGTTCTGACCCCTGTAGGATCTCCGGTGCAGTTGAGGTGAGCTGGAGCGTTTCTTTAAGCTGCATGCTGGTTAGCAGAGACGTTAATGTGATTACCGAGCTGCTTGAGCGGCTCGTCTTTGTGCCTCGGCTCGTCTGCGACTTCAACCTTCTTACAAACTAAAAATTCACGCTTTCACACGCAAGTTCCACATCGGAGGGAGCACAAAATGTTTGGGAGCAGCTTCGTTTCTTTGCGTATTTAATTTTTAGAAACGTTTGGAGAGCCAGTGTTTGCACACTGTAAAAAAACAATTTGACAAAACTCATAATTTTAACTGATTTCACGTTTTAGGTCAAACTTTGAAGTTTTTAAATAAAATTTAAAACGTTTTTGCTGACCTACCTTTTTTTTTTATAATTTACTTTTCTTTTTTGAGTTTTAAATACAGAAAATTCAGTATTTAACTTGATTGATTTTTCATTATTTTGGTGCTTGGAAATTAAATAGTTGCAATTGAAAATATTAAATTATATATATGTATATTATCAGTGAATATTGCAATTATATATATATTAAAATAAATACAGATTTTCTTTTTTTACGTTAAACTTAGAAATTCTAGTTTTTCTTAAGAAGAAAAGTAAGTTATTATTAGTTTATTTCTGAACCTAACAGTTTGACTTAAAGCTTTAGTGAAGACAGTTGAAACTATGCGAGCTCAGGTGGTTTGAGTCTAAAGGTTTAAAATGTAAAAGAATCCAGACACGTGCGTAGACACGTGGTCGTAGCTTCGTTCGTGGTCGTTTACATGCAGTAATAATAGATTATAAATGCAGCATGATGAAACTACATGTGATTTAATGTGTTTGTTAACATGTACACTGCTGACAGTGAATCCAACGCACACGAGTAGTTTACACTCAAATCCTGCCATATTCAGATTAATACAGACTGCATGTGGAAATACGCTGAGTAAAAATGTTTTATTTATTTTAATACATTTCATCAACATGAATTGTTATTATGAAAAGCACTGAATTTCTTTTGATACTCATTTGTGTTGTATTGTTGCTTTAAAAAAATAAATTTGTCATTTAAATTAAAGGTTTCTGTGTTTGACATTTATTTATATGGACAAAGCACATTTATCAACTTTACTTTAAATTATAATCATTTTTTATGTTTATATCCCATTTGTCTATTGTCTGAATTGTTTCTATCAAGAGTAAAACATTAATGAGTCTACTCGTGGGTACAAATAAAATAACCTGAACCTATTTCAAGCAGCAATAACAAATAAAATCTGATAATAATAATGTTAAAAGGTTAGGTCAAGATTAAAACGCAGCACTCTGAATTAGCAAACTTAAATAGCAGAGGTAGACCGCTCTACGTTCACTGGGAACCGTGGAAATTCAGCGCCACGCCACGGACACACAGTTTGATGCACAGTAAATATTTGATTAACTTTTGATCACCAATGTGTCTACATTGCAGTGATAGAATTTGAAGTCAATGTGATATGTGTGTTATGAGTACATGTTCTGTTTCATGGCCAATCGGTGGAATTCGGTAAAAGCACTGAGTGATGGAGGAATCTTGCCATTTAGGGTCTTTAATTTCAGGCATTAAATGTTATATTTCCCAATAATGATGGTCAGTATTGGATTTCTCTTAAGGCTGAAGTGCTGATATTCAAGATATTATTATATTTTGCCCTAACATGGTTTTATTAATCCACCGGAGCAAATTTACATGATACAGCAGCACAAAAAACAGGCTGAGGAGGTCAGAAATACATTAAAACATAACTATTAACTAAACATGAAATAAATCAAATAACAAGAAAATAAATCAAGTTTATTTATAAAGAACATTAGAACAGCCAAAGAGCAAAATAGTGCATCACACATCAATAGCAAATAAAGGACATTAAAAAGTATAATAAAGGCACCAATAAATGATAATGAAATAAACTATATATCATATCATTATATATAAGAAATATATATATATATATGTCAAAAAAACTCAAAAAATATGTATACATGATTTTAAACCAAATTCCTCATATATTTCTCATTTATTAGGAACATAAATTAACACTAATGATAAAAACTGAGGTGCAAAAGATGTAAAACATTACATGTATCTTATAAATAATAATATGAGAATAGAATAAAGTAATATACATGTATCTTATAAATAATATGAGAATAGAATAAAGTAAAGTA
>NW_023340246.1:22198289-22201901 GCF_004916995.1 Morone saxatilis | reverse complement strand
AAGCAGACGTGTTTTCTAATTGCAGAGGTCGAGTAGCAAACACTTCCTCAGTCTCTGGCAGTAAAGAGATGAACCTTACAGAACAACTGTCCTCCAACAGTTTCACACACTTCAGACGTGGTTCAGTGTTCAGACTGTATGAAGGAGCAGCAGCACTGAGACTGGCTCTTCACACTGATTATTACTCGCGTTGACGGCTGCATGTTTTCATCTCTTCAGCGGCGATTCTTCTCCTGAAGCCTCCAAACTTCCCTTTCTGTCCTTTTAGCTGCACAGATAAGTAGAAGGAGAAGAACTCAGCATGTTGTTGTGTTTGAGCTGCAGTGAGTAATAATCTGAACACGCTCATTAAAGCAACCAGCAGCAGCTTTCACTGGCTGCACACTCTGGCGCCCCCTGTGGACAGAAACTGTAGTGTCACTGGTTTCATGGTATTACATTTAAATCAGTTTTAACCTTTAACAACATTTTTAATGCCTGCAGGTCTTTATATATGTGTTTATAGTGACTTATTGTACTGTCAGTATAAAGAACAGAGAAACATTTTAATGTCAGCGTATGTGCAGAATTTAATCAGTTTGTTTGTTTGTTTGTTTGTGTTTATTTTATATTGAGTGAGTAAAGGTCTGAATATAATACATAAAATATTTCAATTCATTATAAACTATTTTATAGTGCAAACTGCATCTTTTTGCAGGATATCGATGAGAAATGTCTTTTTATAATATATAATTTATCATAAAGGAACAAAAACCTGTATTTTTATAAAGACTGGACACCGACACTGGACCGGTCCACTAACACGCACTAATGTTGTCTCTCTGCTGCTGAAAACAACTTTAACATGGTAACTTTTTGAAAATGGTGGTCTAAACACTATAAACTGATTATGTAAAGTATAGTTGTAAAGTTCGGCTGTGGTTGGTAAATTAAAGTTGGTTCATGTGGTCGTATTATTTCTGCTCTTTAACACTGTGAGTAGAACAACTGTAACACTGATATTGATCCGCTCTGACTGAATCTGACCTGATGGACGACGTAAATAACCTGAATATTGATTATTATCTTAATGATAACAACAAAAGATCCTGGGAATAATCTGTGTTGTTCCTCAGTCTGATCGCTGACGTAACCCTGGGCCAGAGGTTCAACCACCACCTACCTGTAATGAGCCTGTGTCTTTAATCAACTGTTAATACGATGCCTACCAGTGAACTATGTGAGGGTTTGTGAACACATGTTGTCCTGTATTATCAAGAAAACAACCAGTTCAAAGGTCCCTGCAGGAGGCTGAAGGCTCTGTGGAAGTGATGAGCTGAGAGTCAGATCAGTTTGAGCCTCAGATCGTCTCTGCTGCTGTTACAATGAAGAACTTAAAGGTAACGTTAGCGGCTGCTGAGGCCACTCGTAGACTAAACACTAGTGTTACGGCTGGTTTGTTCTCCTGCTTCTTTATAACCTGCAATGAGTGACTCCAGCCTGCATGATGAGCCGCAGCAACTGAACACCACTCGGACCTTTTGGGAGATTTGTTGACCAAAGATTCCCAAAAGGTCGGGTACATTGCGCTCCCCGAGGCGGGTTAATCCTGTTCGCTGCCACAGTGTTTGTTGTTGTTCGGCTCCATTAGTTGCTGTTTGAGGTTTTTACCGCTGTGTCTCTCCTGCAGGAGAACGACGGGAGGCCGGTTCATTTGAAAGGAGGAACCACCGACGCTCTGCTGTACAGGACAACGATGGCCCTCACCATCATGGGTGAGAAGATCCGACTACAACTCGCCGCCTTCTTTTCCTGCACAATCCTTTTATTTGTCATTTCTCTGAAAGTCGACACCGCAGTGAAAAAGAAAACGTGTCTTTAAATAGAATGAAAGTAATTTACAGGGGTAGAAAGAACGCCGGCGAATCAGAGAAATAGACGATATTTTCACATCATTTCACAGCTGTAGCAAACACTGAAGGAACTGTTTTCATAATCCTGTGGTTCTCAACCTGAGGGTCGGGAGCCCCACTAGGGGTCGCCAAAGCTTCACAGGGGGTCGCGAGGCCTTCTTGATTTTTAAGGCGTGTAAGAAAACATAAAAAATATACATATACACAGGGGGC
Source organism: Morone saxatilis (assembly GCF_004916995.1). Lineage (NCBI taxonomy): Eukaryota > Metazoa > Chordata > Actinopteri > Moronidae > Morone > Morone saxatilis. Next base: position 22,199,796 of record NW_023340246.1, on the reverse strand, counting down.
TTATATCTCAACATTATAGCTGATTAAGTGACACCGACTTCATTTAGAGTTTATTTGTATTGTGAAAATAACTTAAAATGTTTTAACTTAACAGTTTGTCTTCTAAAGATAAAATGTGACAAACAGTATTATAATGAAGCACTGTAGTTCTACAGACTCTCACTAATCACGATCCATCCGTCAAAATAATCTCAGTATGATGTTTTTATTGTATCGTGCAGATCAATAATTTATGTAACCGCCCCGTAAATCACATTAGAGATCAGAAATGTCCCAAGAGGAATTATTCAATTCATCACATCAGCCGACATTTTGCTTTTTAAAATCAGTGTTTTCCTTTTTCCTGAAACTCATTTAATCTGCAGGTCAAACTGTTTTTACTGTGTTAGTGTGACGTCGAGTAACCAGCCTGGTTCTCCTTTCAGGGACCGGGTACGTTGTGTATGAACTGGTGAAGGCGGCGTTCCCTAAGAAGTGAAAACACTCCAGCTGTTTACTTCCCTTTAAAGACCGGCCAGAAGCTCTACGTTGTATAAAAGATAATCCTCTGCCTGTTTCCTGTCACTGTTTCATGTTCATACCACAACTGGAAGCAGGATACTGTTTGACGCAGTTGTGATCTAATTTTCTCCCTCTAATCAAGTAAAATTTTATTATACCAAAGAAGTATCATAAAGTCATTGCTACTTAAGTTTATGGGATATCATGCGCTCATAGACGCTGTGACTCTCTTGTCAGCCCCTGGCTACCGTGCGTGAAGAGGAACCTAGGTTGTCTTATTTTCTTCTATTAGTGCTGAGTAATAGGCCCTCGGCGTTACGGAGGGCTTTGTAGGTTATTAAAGATTATCTGCCAAAATTGAGTGACTATTCTGACCATTTGAAGAGCGCCATTTCCTTTCTGATTTTCTTGTTCTTCGTGCTTTAATTGTGCGTAGTTGGGTTGTAACGGTGCTGTTTCCTATGTTTTAATAATTTCGTTTTTCTAGAGGCCGATAGAATCTAATGTCTTCGTAGGAGGCCTGGCAGGCTATTACAAGATTATCATTGGGAGGGGATAAAGTTAAGATAGGATCTGTTATATTCAGACATGGCATTGAATTGAACACGTGAAGGAATCTCATCCCTGAAATTTAGCTACGCACCCTCAGAAGACATCGCTGTAGAATTATTGGCCTAATGGTGCTATAATCTAATAATAGAAACGAGGTCAGAGTGGATTAAAACAATGAGTTGGTTTCAGCACTCCTGACAGAAGCCCATTGAGTCTATTATAGATAAAGCTTACTAAGGCTGTCATTGTCAAAAATCCACATGGATAGTTGGAAATCACCTAGCAAAATTACTTATCTGAATTTAAGGACCTTAAACTTGAAAAAAACATCAATCATTCAGACACATTTATGTAAACCAGCAGAGACTCCAACAGGCTGAGTCATGAGAGGTTGTTATTTATTGATCTCAAGGTCATCAAAGAGAGTGTACAAGAAATAAATACTTGATCAATG
>NW_023340246.1:22197385-22198264 GCF_004916995.1 Morone saxatilis | reverse complement strand
ACCATGGAGACGAGATCCCACTGGGCTGGTTAGGTTTTGCTCTGCACCTTCAATAGACTTTTTCACATCTTTCACGGCTCCTTGAGAACTGACAAATACATGTTCAGATGAGACAAAAGATAATGAAACATACAGTCATCATGAAACAAACTGTAATTTTCTATGAGTAAAAACTGTTTATAAATTGTTTAAAATCTTACGTTGAGGTTGGGACTCATTAGGCTTGCACTGCTGAGCTCCCATGGCTGAAGAAGAAAACATTTACATATATAGTAACAGTCTTAAAACTGTTTTGTCTGTTTTAGGTAGAATTGACGTCATCATGCAACAATGTGTTTAAAAATCTTACACTGAGGTCTTTCACATTAGGCCTGTTCAGCTCCCATAGCTGAAGAATAAAACTGTAAAAGATTTAAAGTAAATAATATTTTAAACACAATATCACACTGAAGGCTCATAATTACTGCAGCAGTGACTTTTTGAACAACAGCAAAACAGCATTTATTTCAGTCAAAAGTTATACTAAACCCCCTAACAGTTATCTGATTTCTGGTAGAATTGAGAAATAAAGCCCAAAAAACCCCAGCAACCATAAAATGACAGTATTAACTCAATCAAATGAGTCAAATTAGTTAATTTTCAAATTTACTGATTCAATCTTTTAATTTTAAAATACTTCTTGAAAGTGAGGCAGTTATGGTTTACTGCTCCAATGGCTGGAGAGTAAGACATATATATATGTATATATAAAGTTTTGCCTTAAAGTAAAATAAATTATTATCTCAGCATTGATTCAATATGCTACAGGGAAAAGTTAGTATTTCTCCAATTGAGATACCAAGTGTGAAACTAGTCAGAAAAAACAATCAATCACATCAC
>NW_023340246.1:22192651-22197285 GCF_004916995.1 Morone saxatilis | reverse complement strand
ACCAATTGGCTGATGTCAGTTCCAGTTTACAATGATCAGATTTTAGTTAATTTATTCGGGCACCGAAAAATCTAGAAACCTTATCAATGAAATAACTGCTTCAGCAATAACACAAATACAATCTCATCGCGCCTCCGTGCTCTCTCGCCTGCACCGCCAATGTGAGACTTTGGACTTTTATTTCCAGTAATGAGAAAAAAAAATTATTAGCATATTCATTTAATTTAAGATTTAAGATCACATCGCCAGTCTCAGTTCCTCATTCTCATCAGAGCACCTTTTTGTGTTCTCGGGCTGAAAACTCTTTCATAAAACCTCAGACAGCCTCAGTTAGACATAGTTTTTATTTTTTCTTTATGTTTGTTATGTTTATTGTGAAAGACAGCAGCACTAATCTTAAAGGTCTGTAACATTTAGGAGGATCTATTGGCAGAAATTGATAATATTCAATATTCTAATCATATATACACGTAATAAATAATATTCATAAGTATGTTTCCATTAGTGTATAATCACCTGAATGTAAGAATCATTATGGATTTCTCTGTTACTCCTCACTGGCTGTAGATGGCATTTCATAAGGCGCCACTAAATAGTATAGCAATTTAAATACTAGAGACCCTTTCAATCCGAATTCCAAAACTGTTTGGTAGTAAATCCAAAGAGATCTGTCTTGCTGTGTATCATATTGCCACACTCTCACTTGATCCCCGCCGGTGCCCCCGCACACTACGGAGGCTACTGGTGCTCTATCATATTGATTCCCGATCTTGATTGATTATCAATTAGTAACCACCGCAAGAAGCAAGAAGAAGAAACTCCCACCGTATTGCGCGCGAAACTGCGTTTTCTCACTCCTTTTGTTTCTTTAACACACACCACACCACCACAGCGGCATGAAAATACACGCTTCCATGCACATGTCGGCGGACCATGCACAAGCGGAGAAGACTGGGTTGGACGCTGATGGGGCCTGGCTACGTGTACCCAGCCGCCCCACTGAGCCAGAGTGTTCGCGGGCTCTACCCGCGCGGCTGATGCGTCTGCTCCACGCGCACCCCGCTCGGCACTGCGACCAGCAGCGCGTGACAACTGCACCTCTCGCAGCTAACAGTCCCACCACTCCATATTTTGTGCCGTCTGTGGATTGAACGGCGACCCTCCGGCTTCCCAAGCCCGAGACTGCCGCTCTATCTCATATAATACCCCACCCACCTCCATCTCTCTTCTCTACTAAAAGCAAGAACACTCTCTTGTCTGTCTGTGTGTGTGTGTCGGACTGCATTTTAATAACTGTTCAGCCATGATTCAGTGAGTGGAGCGCAACTGTCGCAACTGTATATATCTGTCGAAAAAACGATTTTTTCAGTCCAACCCCCGATCTACATACATACAGGGCTCTTATAAGCACGTCTATCTGAACATTACTGCATTGTACGATTCAGGGAAGTCTTCTCCGATGTCGATGAGACTTCTTCAGGGCGTTCAGGATCAGTGAGTCAACGTCACTATTTAAGGTTGATTCTTCATGGTAGTATCTTCACAGGGGAAAGATGGACGTGTAACGGGCAATTCCACCCTGTTTGCACTGAACTCCTTCCCTATGTCTAAGAAACACAAGATCTCAGTTAGAAATTGAGCTCCAAGTAATCTACCATATGTAAGCTTATTTTTATCAGCGTCTTAGCTACCATTGTGTAGAAGGGGTTTAACTATAACTTCAATATGAGACCTCCAACGTTCTTCTGCTGCCAGTGGCGATTTATATGTGTTTCTATGTAGGGCGATGCAGGGTTGGATATTCCAGATAATCCAAAGGGATGTGCACGTTATGGCTCCTTAAATGCATCTCAGCTTCGCCTACGTGTCCAGACAGTCTGTGCACCGCTTTTACCTTTTCTTGAATTCTTGCAACATTTTTTGATTCTGGGTTACTTGGGCTGCACCCTTAACTTAACCCGGCATATAGAACTGGGTCACAGGGAAGAATTAAGAGTTGGAAAAAGAAAAACATTGAATTCTAAATGTGCTTGTAATTTTTCCCAGCGTTTCCCATTGGCTAAAAGTGATGCTGTGTGCGGAGTGCGAGCAACAGGACGCTGACTGCAGTTAATTTAATGTCACTGGTGTCACTATTAATGGTTATCCAACCTTTACATTTTATTTCCCTCTCTGTGCAAACTCAAATAATGATTAATAATAATGTACCTTTTCACGTAGCTTTATGCTCCTGTAGACATTCTTTATATCTTTTTTGATTTCAGGAAAGGCCTCGTCAATTTTGGTGAGAATGGCCACTTGAGGGATTCCTGCCGGAAGAACAAAAAACTTCAATGTGAACTCATTATATTTGGCATTTCTCCAAACTGACCACAGCAGCTGTTCTCTCTGAGGATGGAAACTAAAAAATAAACTGAGAACTAGTTTAATTTGGGTGTAATATCACTTTAAGATGTTGAAAAGAAGAAAACATGGTGATTTTTGCTCTCACCCAGTTCATTGGCCTCATCTCTGATGTCCTGCATTACTTCCAGAACTTCGTTCTTCATCAGAGACAATGTGTTGGCATCAATAACAGAAACCAGAACATGGACTTTGTCGTTCACAGTTGGGGATGTGTTGTAGTATCGATCCTCCTTTGATATCTTACATTCAGGATTGAACTGAAAAACAAAGTCACATCTAGTCAAAGGTGGACTTGAGATTAATATGCTGGAAATTACATTATTGCTTTCCTTTAAACTAAATGTTGTCAGAGTTTTGAAAAGTGCAGTAATTTTTACCACATAACCGTCTTTCACATGTCCCTTCATCAACCGAGTGACATCTTTCACGTGGATTCTTCTGTTTCTGCGGGTGTCGTTTTTTAGACCCATCATGTCATTGAGGACAAAAGATCCATTTTGGATCTTGTAGGTTGTGTACTGTGAACAAATGGAGGAAAATGCAGTTATCACACTAATTCTGTTTGATTCAACTTATACGTTTCTGTTGCTTCTGTTCAGAGGTACATTAACTTCAATCCAGAAATACAGAACAGGCTTGCCGGAGGAGAGAGAATGCACAGGTGTATCCTTTGTGAAGGAACTTCTTCAGATTGTGCCTGACGTTGTTTACTTGTGTATTTCGTCCATAGAAATAATGTAAAAAAGTGTTTCTCTACTTTAAATCTCTTCTAACCTGCTTCTAACGGACTGACTTCTGGTGGTCTGCGCACAGTATTTTATTTTGAAAATTGACCAGATTCACTCAGCCGTTCATTCCTGCCAGTGCGATCTGCTCTGTGCGAGTGGGTTGCAGCTTCTGTCAAAGATATACCAGCAGGATATTCTACACAGAGCGGAGCAGAAAGACACTTCTGGTGGCTGTGGCTGTGGCCGGTAGAATTTGGGGTTTAGGATTAGAACCATTAATACTTAATTACAGCTTTGCTACATTTTCAGAAACAAAAATCTAGATGACTTCCTAAATTAAATATTCTGCATACCTTTTTGGTGAAACAGCCTTTGTTGGCATTTTCGGCTGCAGCCCGTCTGCACATTTTCCCTTCTAGGACACTGATAACAGAGTTGATGAAACTGGACTTTCCAACTCCAACCGGCCCATGAAGAAGAATCCGGAGCTGCAGGCCTTTAATATGAGGTTTGAAGTCCTGAACAGACTGCAGGGCACTCTGTCTTTCTCTGCTCAGGAAAATAAACATTACGTAATAATAATAATAATAATAATAATAATAATAATATAAGATAAGAAAACCTTTATTTGTCCCGCAATGGGGAAATTGCAGTTTGCAACAACATACAGAAAGGGCAGAATAAGAGATAACAAGAGCAAAGAGTAGCTTGTAAAAGATAAATAATGAAATAAAGTAGCATTGCACAGACTGGTGTCAAACAAAAGGGCTATATTTGGGATGTTTGTAAAAGAGAAAAAAAAGAATGTGCTATTTCAGTTTCCTGTGAAGTGTGTTTAAAAACACTCACCCCCAGTTTATTTCCCTCCATGGTTCATCGAGAACTGAAGTACAAGACAAGTGTTAAACAAATAAAGTTGATGTTATTGAACAACAAGTGAAAAAAAGGTAAATCTTACGTGATGGTGGTGGAGGAGCAGGTTTGGAGTTAAATATTCCCATTGCTGCAAAAGGAAAGCAATAATCAGAGCTCATGTTTAACAAATTCATTTTATTTTTGTTTTAAATCATGTAATTATGTTTTTGTGTTACATTATAAGTTCACACATAGATCTTTAAAGTGTTTTTATCCCTGATTCAATACCAACAACAAAACAGCAAAAGCTCAAGCTGAAACTTATAAAAGGATGAATCTAAAACAGGGGTCTCAAACTTAAATTGGCTTGGGGGTTTTATTTTAATATATGAAAGAATAGTTTCGAGTAATAATATTTTCAAAAATATATACAACACATAATAGGTGTGCTCCAATCAGGAGGCCCAGCAGCGATTGCTGGGTGTATTTTAAGCCTTTTGTTTATATTCTAGTATATTAGTATATTTAGATATTTATAGGTCATTTCTTGTTTCACCATTTTAATATTGACATTAATACTTGATTCTCTACCTTATTTGGGTGTTTTAGTTGCAAAATACTTTATGCTGACACACACACACACAC
>NW_023340246.1:22191015-22192592 GCF_004916995.1 Morone saxatilis | reverse complement strand
ATGTATCATACAGGCTGTGTGTCTGCTCTTTGTTGACCAGCAGTAAGTTTTATAAAGTCACCTGAGAAACTTTTGGATTTTTTCAACCGCAATTCAGTTTTCACAGCAGCAGATTGTAGAACAGGTTTGTACCTGACGTCAGTTTGTTGTTTGTTAAACATCCACCAGATATCAATATGCTAAAACAAGTCCCTGAACAATCTTATACCGGCGGCCCCCCAAGTAAAACTATTTGTCAATGGTGTCAACTTTCCTGTTGAATAAAATAAATATGTCAGTTGACCGTCGTTTATAGAGATTGCCAATCAAACTCAGTGAATATTGGCTGATACCCAGAAATGAGAAAACTTGACACTATGATTTATTGTCATGGATAAAATTAGACTGTTATTGATGTATGTATGTCATTAACTGATTATTATACATGGAAACAGGCAGTATATTCTACCTCAGTTAAAACAAGTAGGCCATGATTGCAGTTACAAATGTTTCTTTACAGCTAGTTATCTCAAAAGCCACGGTATACTTCTAAAATTCCCTGCTTTTTTTCCTCACAAAACTCATATTTCAACTCATATTTTAATCATTTCATCATCTAAGTGATCAGTTTTAAAAGCACAGTTTTATGGTAAAATCTACCATAACAGACAGAATAGAAACAGCTTACCTTTAATGTGCTGGGAAAGAGCCTTAACACCGATCCAACTGATCCAGAAATGTTGCAGTAAAAAGAAATAAGCTATATATATCCAGTATCAAATGATCCACCCACTCCTGCTTTTAATTTCACTTTCACTTTAAGAGAAAACAGGATTGGAGTGATGGGGGTTCTGTGTGTTCTGGGGGGAGGGATGGCTGACAGTGTTGTGTGTATTCAATGTTTGTGTTTAGTTCCTGTGTTATTAATGGTTAAATTCTACAAAAAGTTGATTACAAAAAAAAAAAAGTTTAATGATGTCTGTCTTCACCACCATTGCCAAATTATTCACAGATGTCTCCTGAACGGACCTGCTGATTAAAACCGTTGAAAACACTGAATAATAATTTTATGTTAATACTATTTCAATTTTGATTCTTAGGACATCCACTGAAGGTGAGCCTTTTTTGTCACATAAACATAATAACAAATCATGTTTCACTAAAGCTGAGCCTTTATATATATTTTTTACAAAAACAAAAAAAGAGTTTTAAGAGACTGGTTTCTTCAGTATAGCCTTTGTAATAGTCCCTCTGAAAGTCTGCGGCTTAAGTCATTCACACCCCGAAGGTGTGTTACAACGATGTGTGTGAATGGGTCATTGAAATCTTTTCTCCAGCCTGCAGAGCCAAGGCCGAATATGAATTAAACACTCACACACCTTGAAGTCCCCTGTTGGTAAAAATTGTAAAAAGTGCAAAAGAGTGCATTTCACATGATTTTAGGTTGATCTAAAGCATGTCAAAGAGGGGACCTAAAAAAAGTCCTGTTGGTGTCTCAGTCCCGTTTGTGGGTGTGTAACGATGCTCAAGTTCCCCATTAGATAGGTAGGCTAGTAGACACATGTATGAGAGGTTAGATGTAACACATATTAATTGAT
>NW_023340246.1:22188932-22190915 GCF_004916995.1 Morone saxatilis | reverse complement strand
TAGATGTAACACATATTAATTGATAAAAGATTACAGAGGTAACTGTAATATACTTGGAGTGAGCACTGTGCACCTGTATTATCTTAGAAAATACTTAAGACTTTCCCAGTCGACTAGTAGTCGTTAGATAAAGCCAACAGTTGGCTAATTGTTGCAGTTTTATATTTATTTATATATTTATTCGTGCAAGATATGCGATTAATGTTAAGACAGGAATACATGTGAGAAATGACAAGGCAACAACAATGACAGCTACTGGAGTGACAACCAAAAATATATGAACAAGTCAGGACAGCTGGCTTAGTCCAGGATTTCTTTGTCTCTTTTCATACTGCACATTTATGATATTAATTACATTAATTAAATATATATTTGAACAGGAGACTGAACATTTAGTTAATTTATGTTAACACTGTGTACCATCACAGTCTGGTTGTTCAAAACACGGAATAAATAACTTCCAACTTCACTAAAATGAACACTGATCAATAAGACTCCCGCACCGGGTAGGGCACCTGGCGGGGAGCCCGCAAAAAACTAGTAAAATTGTACATCACAAAATTCAGTTAATGTTCTTCATGCACATATATCTGAACATCAAGCATTGTTAAGATTGAGGAAGTCTTCTCCGATGTCAATGTTTCTCAGTGTGCTCAGGTCAACGTCGCTCTTCTTCCTTGGAGTTCTTCAAATGGAAGATCCATGTTTAAAAATCACAACATCTCAGTTCAGAAATTGGAGTCAAAATCAAATACTGAAAATGTTCGACAGTATAGGTAAAGTACAGTAAAGTTTCTATATGTAATATTCTGAAGCATTTTCCGTTATGTATTAATCACTTGTGTGAACGGGTTGTAGCATAACTTCTCATCTTGCTCCGCTGCCTGTGAAATGATTTATATGTGCTTCTATGTAGAGATGGAAACTAATAAAATGAACCTACAGTAGAGAATTTATTTTGAGAATTTCACTTTAAGATGTTGAAAAGAAACATGGTGATGACTGCTCTCACCCAGTTCACTGGCTGCTTCCCTGATGTCCCGCATTGCCTCCAGAACTTCCTGTTTCAGAGACAATGTGTTGGCATCAATAACAGAAACCAGGACATGCACTTTGTCATTGGCAGTTGGGTGTGAGTTGTAGCATTGATCATCCTTCGATAACATACATTCAGGACTGAACTGAAAACAAAGTCACATCTAGTCAAAGGATGATTTTCGCTCTTTAAACTAAATAATGTCAGTTTAAAACGTTCAGTAAGTTTTTACCTTGTGACCTCCCTCCACCCGACTGATTTCTTTCAGATGGAACTCCACGTTGTTCTTGTTGTTTTTGCCGTTTAATCCTTTTCATTACATCTTGTGAGTTTTGTGCTGTTGAGAAAAAACAGTATTATTACACTCTTTCTGATTCAACTTGCACAAACAGACTTTCTGCTGTGATTACCTGAGACCTCGCCCAGTTTGAGCCAAGTTCGGGCTCAGTGTTAAGTGTTTAATATCTGAGTCTTGGGTGTATTCTTGCTTCGTCGCCTGTATAAATGTCACCCTGACACAAGATCTGTCGCTACTGCTGGTTTTAAGCGCTGTCCAACAGATCTTATATGATAGTTTGTTGCAGCCAGCAGATGTGACATACTTTGAGTCGAGCTCCTCTCATTGGCTTCAAAGTTTCAACTCATCTGTAGCAGGAAACAATGGCGGCTCACCTGCTCACACAGGATCTGGTGTGACCAGATAAACAGTGAAATGTGTTTGTAAACAGATTTGAGGAGAGAAATAGTCAAAGCAGCAACAGAATCTGGATCCATATCTGATCAGCACTGCCTAGTTTGACAGTGTTGAGCTGGACGGACTCACTGAGAATGAGCTGTCAATCACAAGGTAGCCACGCCCTAAAGCATACCCTGCTTTATCGCCTTTTTTTTTGTGGCTTTTTTTATGCCTTTATTTGACAGGACAGCTGGAGACAGACAGGAAAGGG
>NW_023340246.1:22176717-22188918 GCF_004916995.1 Morone saxatilis | reverse complement strand
GATGACACGCAGCAAAGGACCGCAGGCCGCTGCAGCAAGGACTCAGCATGGTCACCAGCTCTACCCACTGAGCTAACCGGGCACCCCTGCTTTATGGTCTATTTTACTTTTAATGGGAGCATCAGTTACTAAATGAAAATCGTGCTGTATGGAAGAAGACTGAAACTAGAGACTGAGACCAGAAACACATTAGGAAATAAAGATAATAAATTGAACTGATAAGTCGGCTCATTTCTCTATAAGACTGAATGGTATTGTGTTATTGCAGCCAGTGGAGCTGCCACTGCTGCAGTCACATTACAAAACAATAATAAATCTGATGAGCTATTGGTACAAAAGTAAACTATAATACAGAGCAAATTACAGTAAAAACTAATAAATAACAAATCAGTCAGGTTCGTGCAGAGAATCAAAGCTCTAATCAGTACTGAAATAATCTTATGCGTTCCCACCGATGGAGAGACAGAGCGGCTGCTGCCCAGACAGCTGCTGGAGCCTGGGGAGCTCTGCAGAATAGAGCCGGAGCTTCTGGAGGAGTAAACACCTGCAGTCACACCACATTCTGCTCTGATCTGGAGACGTTAACTGGCAAGAGGAGAGCTCAGAGTTTTGAGATTAAAAAGTGAATTCATCTTTACCCTCTTTTCTCAACCTGTCTGCTGCGAGCCATGGAGGTGCCCCACCCACCGTCTGTGTGCACCCAGAGCTCGATGATACCATTTCATATTTATACAGAGGGAGATACTTCACTGAGAACTAAGTTACCATGGTCCTGATCGATCCAAACTCAGACCAGACAAAGCATAAATTCAGACTTTTTAAAAAGCACCATCATGATGTCGTTTTTTTGGCTTCATTTTTATCCGTTTGACATTAAATCACAGTAAAATGTGATTCTTTTAGGCTCATACCACCATTGTAAGACTGATTAAAGGGTCAATATTCGCCCCCATACTCACAGGATCATTTGTATATACTTGCGTTACCCACCATATATGGTGTATCGAGAAATCAGACAAGTGTTAAGGAAGTAATGTTGATATTGTGCAACGTGTGAATAAAAGATGAAGATTTTTAAGTAATAATCACTTACATGATGATGGGGCACCACATTTGGAGGTCTGGGATCCCATTTCTGCAAAGACAAACATTTACTCTGAGCTCATGTGTAAAGAAATAATTTAGTTTTTGCCATAAATAACTGCAAGTTTACCATAATAACTAATAATATTAAGTGTTTTTATCCATGATTCAATATGCTGTAACTGAAGCTGAAACTTAACAGGATAATTAAATGCTTCTGTACAATAATCATATTTCTTACTGATAAACAAAAGCATCAGCAAAATCAACCATAAAGCTAAAATAACAGAAACATCTTACCTTTGATGTGCTGAGACAAAGAGCCTTAAGCTTAATGATGTAATGTCGCAGTGAAAAAGGCTATTTATATCCAGACCCTCCCACTCCTGCTTTTAGTTTCACTTTCACTTTCACAGAAGTCCCCCAAGTTCCTGTAAACCACAGTACAAACTTCCCCTTCCACCAGGCCAGTTCTCTCATTGAAAACCTAAACATCATTACTGCAGACTGTATGATAGTGGGACACATTTTCTCTCAGCAGTGTTCTTTCACACTTTATTTTATTTAAAAAGGACCAGTGTGTAGGATTTATTGGCATATAACAGTGTAGTTGCAGATTACTATTCCTTCGCTTTACCCTCCCCTTTCAAGCGTGATGGTGAAACTATGGTGGGTGTGAGAAACATGACTGTGACATGGCAGCCTCTGTGGAAGGCGACCTGTGGCATCTTTTTTTTAGATTAAAAAGGCTCATTATAAAAAGGTGAGAAAAACAACAATTCATATGAATATATCATTTTATTTCTGCCAAAAAAATCTTCCTAAACATTACACATTTTTTTTGACACTAGGACGCTGCTCACATCAACTAAATACAAGATTTAAAGTTTAATGATATCTGTTTTCACCACCATTGAATTATCTACATAGTCTTCTCCAAAACAAAAAAACCCACTGATTAAAACCGCTAAAAACACTGAATAAAGTAGCTCCACCTTAAAAATCACTGCTTATTAATAACATGAGTTCAATGCAGCAAGTAAATATAAAACAATTGTGTTCCTCTGTTGAATGCCACATAATAGTTTTTGAACATTGGACATCATCTACCTGAACATTATGCATTGTTACAATTCAGGAAGTCTTCTCCGATGCTGATGATACTTCTCAGGGCGCTCAGGATCAGTGAGTCAACGTCCCTGTTTAAGTCGATTTCTTCATGGTAGTTTTTCACAGGGAAGATGCAGTTCAGCGGAATTCCACTCAATAACTGACGCTCTGGGCAAAATGGCTCGGCCAAGTGGTTGGTCACTTGGACTCAGGCTGACTTCAATTGTTTAATGTAAATAGAAAGTCCAAGAAAGCAATAACAGGGCTGAAGCAACCAGAGACAAAACCAAAATGACCCGACACAGAACGACAAAGACTGAACACACAGGTGGGGAAGGATAACAAGACACAGGTGAAGGTAATCAGGGTGAAGCTGAAGGGAAAACAGACAAAGACAGAAAGTGAAACCAAACAAGACACAAGAGGAGGAAGATTACAAAATAAAACAGGAAATAATCAAATTTAGCAACAGGCCTCAACTAGTCAAACTGTACAACCTTAGAGAAAACGTTACATTTTACTTCAGAAATAAAATCCGGAGCCCAGTTAAACTTTCAGTTTGGACATATTTTTTATTTGCTGACGGATAAAAACACAGTGATCGTTCTTCATCTGAAACATTCAGACTCAGTTACATTCTGATTTTTAAAATGTCAAGTTCCAAGACGATAAATCAGCAACTGAAAATGTGATGCTCACCCCTTTAAACCTCTTTATTTACTCAACTGTCTTTAGTCTTTGAGTTTTCATATGAGAGATATTGTCTCAGGAACAATGCAAATGAGCAGCAAAAAATCACCAAAAAGAAAAGTTACTGGTATTTATTGCTAACACCAGCTAGTTAGCTGACTGCCCATTAAAGACTTGTACTCCCAAAAGTAACTCTCTGTGTTTTATTGAATCAATATACAGCATTGTTCACTTTTTTAGCCCTTGTGAGTTAATTTTCATTTCTATAAACCTGCTAAAGTAGAAACAGAAAACAGAAAACAATGATTCTTCAGTTTTTAAGCTGAATGTGAATTCTTTAATCTTTCCAGAATTTCGTGTAAAGTTACAGAGACAAATATTTCCGTGACAAACTAATGTGTCAGCACGTTCTCACTCCAAACTCATCAAATATGGTCCGATGCTTCACACTAGGATGCCGTAGGTGCCCCGTAACACCGTTCGGTCAAACAATAATAAATATGCAACGTCTGATTAGACGTAAAATAAATAATGCTGAGTTTCAATTGTTAAGTTTAGACACAAGTCTGGAGTCTCAGCTAGTGTCCGATATCAAAACAAATAAAAGTCAAATATAATTTCATTTATTCTTTACACATGGTTATCTTGACCAGTAACAAATGGGTTTAGATGGAATATTTATTAATTAATGAAACAAAAAAACACATTTTATCCTTAAAAAGACAACAAAACCACTTCAAATCTCCTCTAACTGACTAACTTCTAGTCTGGTGAAATTCGATTGGGAGTCTTTACATGGTGTTTTATTTTGAAAATTGACCAGATTCTCTATGTTGTTTCTGTGTCTGACTTCCTGCCAGTGTGTCCTACTCTGAAGCGTCGGACCACTGTCCACTGCCATATTTGACGAGTTGGGGGTGAGAGTGTACGGAGCCTTTAAAGGGACATGTGCACGTTTCTGTTTCTTTGTGAGCTCCATAGAGAGCAGGTTAATAAAATAAAAACCTAAATACATAAACAGAGGAGATATTTTTAGAATTACTATCACAGATTAAAACCTTTTCAAATCAAATTAAGTTGTTGTACATTTAAACCATCGACATATAAAAAACTGATGACGGCCCAAAGCAGACGATTGTGATGGATGTACAGAAATGAAGCCGAAATATTACAGATACAATCGGATAACTTCCTCATGTGACTTCATTTGGAGCCAGAGTCTGTGCTGTCTTGTGGTTGTCACTGCGGTATCTAAGTACTGCCCTTGCATCAACTCAATCTCAATCGTGAGCAGGACCCAGCTGTCACTCATGACGTGTAACCCCCTTTTTATATCTTCAAATACCTAATTTAAACTACTGAAACTGACAGAAACTTTGGGAAAAATAAACCAGATTTTGATATTTTTGTCTGATCTGCTAACATTGAGGCTGTTATGAGCTTTACTGCAGTCAGCCACCAGAGGGAGATAGAAAGGTTTTGGCTTCACTTTTGGACAACTGTCATGTCGTCCATCTTTGTATACATCGATGATTTAAACATCATAATTGTCCTGTTGTCCATGTTCCATGTGTATGTGTGTTTAACTATATAGGGGTGAGGTTTGAGTCCAAAAGCAGCAAAAACAGAATTAAAGAACACATAAAAGATTGTTGGTTGTCATTTTGCCATGCTTTGATTTTTTAAAAATTTGTTTTCTAGCTGCTTGTGCCTGAATGTGTCCTGTTTTCTACGTGAATGCGTCACTGTCAGGTCTGACGAATGGACTCTATTTTCTCTTCTAGGTATTTTTAATCTTTTTTTGCAGGTTTGAAGCTTTTCCTGAGAGGCAGCAGTGGACATTCAGCTCAGCTGTTTCTTTCCTTCTCATTTCCAAGAAGCGTTAGCAGGTTTGATTGGCAGCTCTCGACAGGTTATAGGGCCCCAGCCCCCCAACACAATGTCCACAATACTGCAGACTGTCCATTGGGCTTTAAGTTACATCCTGCAAATGACTGGATGTCCTTTTCATACAGCTGAAGGAGGGTGGTGGAGGGGTGCGTGTGTGCAGTGTGCATCCAACCGTGGCGAGAGGATAATGGGAAAGCAAAGAGCATCATTACCCCTCTCCATGCTACTCTGCACCTCTCGCCTCCCTCCGAACCGCTGGGAAAAGACGGAGCGGACGCCATCACTTTCAAGCTTTGGATCTGGACTTGTTTTAAACACTAAATCTAAAAAGGTCAGCAGTGTTTTTTTTATGGCTGCAGGCACAGTTTCTACGAACAGCAGCTTTGCACTACATTCAAGCTGTAAGCAACTAAAGCACGGACAGCATGCACCGAAGCTCTGTAAGGCTTTCCAAAGCAAATTCAGTTCAGAGCCGGCCCAAAGCAGACGAGACGGAGGCGACGTTCACCACCAGGCATCCTTGGATGAGCTGAACATGTGAACTGTTGTTGGTGTTTTAATTTATTATGTATATATGTATTAAAATTACTAAAATAATTATGTTGTCCAGGAAAATTTTTATTGTATTTTAGCTCGTCACTCAGGTTGTCTAAGTCACCGACTTACATATAACTTAACTGATATAACAAACATTTGAACCCAAACCACAATCTTTTCCTAACTCTAACGAAGTGCGTTAACTGAAGCAAACCTGCGAACACTAACCACATATTTTTTGTTATTACCACATCGATGGAGATCATCTTACTTCATCCCTTCCTGCACGTCCAAATACACTACACAGTGTTTCTCCAACTTTTTACACTGTGTTCCAAATTATTAAGCTCCTCCTCCTGGTCCACACTTCCCCAATAGTTCCTGTTCGGAGTAACGATTGCAGTGTTTCTGAGCCTTTAATTTAACCTGCACTTACTATCTGACTGTCACATTTTAGCTCTTAACTAATCACTGATATATGCACTACATTCTTGAATATTTAGTTTTGGTTTATGCACCAAAACTTGTTTAGGTTGAGGAAAAGATTGTGGGTTGTGTTAAAATAAGTTAGACATAAGTTGGTGATATTTTATTTAAGGAACAACGAGACTTCGGATGTTGATTTTCAGAATAAAAGGCAGAAATGTATTATTATTATTAAATATATTTTATATATCATATAATTTTATCCGTTCCATTACTGTGTGTAAATATTTGCAAATAGCAGGTGCAACTGGCTCCAACTTTTTCTGGAGGTTTTAACTGTATATGATGACCCCTCTCCAGAAAGTGGAATTAATAATGCTAAAAACAGCTAATAGCAAATATGTGGTCCAAAGTTTGAACTCAATTTTTTGGAATTTGTGGACACCAAAGTGCTGTAACAAAATCAGAAAGTGTATCTTAAATGTAAATGTAATTTCTGTGTGGTGGTTGAATCCTGCTCGCAGCCCCAGAGAGCTTTGTGCCGGCCCTGCTGGAGCACTAGTTAATCTCTGAAGGCAGACAGCATCTACAGCTGCAAAATGATGGCTTTCAATATCAAGCAGAGCTCAATTTTCTTTTTTTTTATGATTAGCAGGTTTGGCTCTTTTTTATTCATTAATTCTTTTTTTCCTTTGGTATGAGAAAGCTGCGGCAGTTTTGCAGGTAGTTTTTAAAGGATTTACAGTGTTTGGTGCAGTTTTTTTAAAAGCACCTCTCATCCTTCGCAGACCTCCCGTTCGGCTGAATCCACAATCTGTCATTTCCAACATTTGGTAATTATTCCCTCTCAAACAGACCTCTCCCAGCCCACCTCCCCCCTATTTTTCTATGAGCCAGAAAGCCTCAGCTGAAAACTCCACATTTCAGATCTCAGCTGTGGGGACTAGACGTACTCCTGGAGGCTGTAACTGTCCTTGATGTCTTTTTGGGGGAGTTTGGAGGGAGACGAGTAGACCTTGTGCTCCAGATTCTGTTCTGGTTTGTTCTGAGGAGGCTTCACTTCGTCCATCTGCAGCTGAACCTTCTTGTGTTGCCTGTTTTTCGGCTCCGGCTGCAGCTCCCGCCTCTGGTACATGAGAAATCTGTCAGGGTCGGCGGAGGAAGCGTAGTCCGGTCGTTGTGTTCTCTTTCCGGGACACGACAAACAAAAAATTACCCCTCCAGCCAGGAGGAAGCCAGCGGAGATGAACGTCACGCACAGTGCTCCTCCGGGCTGATATTTACTGCTCTCCGGCAGATCCGTGGTCAGGAAGGCGGTGATGACTTCGTTGGTGAACCAGGACGCGGGGACCAGGCAGAGGAAGCTGGCCAGAACGAAGCACCCCCCTGCAGCGATGGCTGTGTGCCCCTTTGCTCGGTGGCTGCCCCCCCAGCGGGTACATTTCAGCCCCAGGGAGGCGAGGCAGAGCCCGAACGACGCCACCATACAGGACAGAACCATGGCGGCACGCGTGGTCTGCAGATATGCCGGCAGCGACAGCACCGAGTTCTTCATGGTGCAGCTGAAGACCCCGGAGCTGTACCAGACGCAGTCCATCCACAGACCCTGCATCTGCGAGATGGGGGTCATGATGCTGGACCAGGCATTGATGCTCACCTTCCAGTTGGGTAGCAGGGTGGCCACGGTGGTGCCGAGGACGCCCAGGAGCGCCAGGGCGAACGCCAGGATCTGAATGGCGGCGGACAGCATGGCTCAGGGTCCCCCCCCCCCCCCGTCCAGCCCAGCTCCGGTCCCTGTTGGCGCAGCGGCGACGGCGGCGTCCCGGGAAGGTCCTGACAGCAGATAATTCCTCAGCGTAGGCTCCAGCGGGCTGCAACCAGAGGAGAAATGAGAAGTGAGCGTGGGAGCGTGACGGACGCACAGCTGAGGCTGCTGATGGGTTTTTCTTTTTTTTTTTTTACATTTCTGTTTAAGCATGTGTGAGCTCGCTGATTGCAGCTGATGTGGTCATTGACACTCAATTATGTCCTTTTAAAGCTGCAGCGTCTCTTGGGGTTTTACTCCCTCTGAGCCAGCTGGAGGAAAAAGCTGCTGGAGTGAAGTTATTTATTTCTTAATCTCAGTTCTGCAACAACAGGGGGAATTAAGTGAAGTTGAATCTCGGGATCTTACCTGTGTTTTGTGTCTTTGGCGGCGTCTCCTGAACTGGTTCCTGCGGACGAAGCGGTGTGAATGAAAACACAGGGTGTGTGTGGGTTATCAGCCTCTTAACTACCCCTTCTGCCTGCCTCCTGTCTCCTTGGCAACTGTACATACAGTTTCATCCCATTCTGCGTCCTGGAAAAGAGGCACCAGGCGTCCTTTCTTTATTTCTTTATTTCTTTCTTTCTTTATTTCCTTTCTCTGAATATCTTCGTACGAACAAAACTGACCAAACTCTGGTTCAGGAAACAGGTTTTTTTGTTCCTAACCTGAAGGTCACCGGCTCTGCTGAAGGAGCCGCAGAGCAGCGTTCTTATCTGATGAGTTGATGGCGGGGTACGCCGCAGAAATGGTTCTCTTTGAAAATGATTGTTTTCTTTCTGCTTTGCCAGATAACACTCACAGAAAGAGTTTCACGCGCGAAAAATGCGGTACCACCTCTTAAAAATGATCCTGAGCTCGTTACTGATTATTGCTGATAATATCTGCCCGTCGCTTTACGAAAAAGTCACATTTCAGCCGACTGACAGGATCTTTTGTGCTTTTAAAAACGATCAACGTGCACCATCGGCTCGTCATGTTGCGTCCTGGTTTTGGTGATAAAAACCACTGAGCTGTTCTTCGTGCAGCTGCAGTGTGAATCAAGGTGTCGCCTGTGTCATGTGACTGCGTGAAGGATCGCCCACTGCAACGCGGTGATAAGAGTCCGCAGCCCGCCCAACCATTCTGCTGTGATGGGACCCAGCAGTCAGTCAGTGGCAGCCTGTTATTACCATAATCCTCCAGTCTGGCTCTTATCAGCCTCAGACCTGCACAGACATGAGCAGCTTCCACCAAACTGCAAACAATAAACACACATTTTCTGCCCGGTTTCACCCACCAGCCTCCCTGTGGGAAAACACCACATTAAAGTGCCTGTGAGCGTCATTCCAACCAGCTACACTGCTTAATGAATGTTGTTGTGTTGATAGAATAACTCGTAACAACATAAAAACACAGCAAACATGAGTCCGTTTCCCACCAGAGACACGGAGAGGTGAGGTCATCGTGTACACCGAAGCAGGAGTTACTGGAGCTTTAAAACAGGCAGATTTCTAATGGAGGTTCTGTATTGTGGGCAGATTAAACAGGGATTCCCAATGTTTTGGGGCTTTAGACGCCACATTACCTTTAATGTGGCTGAAGTGAGCTATTAAAATGATTTTACACACAGATTGTTTCATCTGCAGTGTTTTTTTAAAGGCATGAAGAGGCGAAAATTAAAGGTATTTCACAAGAAAACTGCAGAATTTAATCAAAAGTCTTAAAAACTATTTAAGATTTAAGAATCTTGTGACTTCTGTCATTGAGATAAATAAATAAACAGACAGCTGATTAAAACCAGTAAAAACACTCTTTTTATCTGAAACGATTATAATACAGTGGAGTAAATCTGCTCTGTGACGGATAAATGAAATGAAAACAATCTAAAAGATGAAGGAGGATTTGGAAAATGAACAGCAGTTATTAATTAAATATATTTCATTTCCTTATCTGTCAGGTGCTTTTTGATTAATCAATGAATTGTCTATAAATTGTCAGAAAAAAGAGAAAATGGTGACGTGTTTTAAATGCAAAAATAAAAAAGCAAAAATAAAATGCAGGTTTTCACCTAATATATATATTATTATAAGAATCGATTATGAAATCAAACGAAGGGATTAATGAGCGTTCAACCAGCAAAACCAGTGGTGTGTGTGTGAGGTATACTGTGAGGTGGTGTGTTCGTTTAACTCGGCCGTGGTCGCAGTGTTTGTCCCACATCCTGAACACTTCGTATTAACATCCAGCTGCTCCTGTTGGAGGTCTATTAGTGTCGGACTCTGGAGGTTTGACTCGACGCCTGCGGGCCTCCGTAGTCTGCGACGGCTGCAAAGGACAAACTGACATCAGACGTTTACTGTGTTTGATTTTACGATTTATTGTTTCTTTTGTTCATTATTTGTTTACAGTTGTTTATGTTGTTATGTTGATATTATTGATCTGCTGTTGTGTTTTTGTTGCTATTTGACATTTTAAAGGTTTATATGAAATAAATGTGTTCAAATTATTATTATTATGTATTTAATTATTTATTTCACTAAAGCAGGTGTGTTTTTAATTTAATGATATTTGGTGGGAAACAAACATTTATTTTGGTGCAGATTCAAATCTTTTGTTTTAAATGTTGTTTTTTTAGCTTTAATTTGTTCTAGTTTGTTTGTCGTTTTGTTTATATTATTGTTTTGTATTATCATGTATTGTTGTGATGTCGTTTTAGTTGTTTGTTTTTCAGTTTGTTTATTTTTTGTTTAACCTTCTGTGATTCTACTGTTTTTTATGTCCTTTTTTTAATTTTGTGTTTTTTATTTATTTAAAAATGTTAAAAAAGGTTTCACCTTCCAGGTTTTGTTATTTTATTTTTACGTTAAAGGTTTCATTTAGTTTTTTCAGTGTTGTCCAGTTGTTTTATTTTATTTTAGCTTTAATTTTTGCTTACTTATTTATTTCTGATTTAATAGTTTATGGTGGTGTTTTTGTCATTTCCTTCATTTTATCCTCTTATTTCCTTCCGTTTTTAATTTGATTTGTTTTGGTGCAGATTTATTTATTTATTTTATTTATAATGTTTTGTTTAATTTTACAATGTTTTTTGTTTTGTTTGTAAATAGCTGAACAATCTCCTTCTTCATTACATTGATGCAAACATGTTCATTCAATTAAATAATTGTGCAACGTGATGAGTTTCAGCTGC
Source organism: Morone saxatilis (assembly GCF_004916995.1). Lineage (NCBI taxonomy): Eukaryota > Metazoa > Chordata > Actinopteri > Moronidae > Morone > Morone saxatilis. Next base: position 22,178,206 of record NW_023340246.1, on the reverse strand, counting down.
TTTTATCTTGAAAAACTATTAAATCTGATTTATCTGTTTTAAACAAACTCGTCTGTTTTTGATAATATAAATAAATAATCCATAAATAATAATCTGTTTGAAGGTTGACTGAATGTGGATGTTTTACTTTGTGTTCGTATTAATTTGGACGTAGGACGACACGGAGAGAGGAGGTGGCGACAGCACAGACGTTTTAATGTGAAAGGATTTCCAGGCAAATTAAATTAAATGTTACAGAAGAACAAGAAGTTTATCCTCTACAAGGGTTCAGATTCTCCAGCCTTTCATCCATTATGGCTGAAATTAGCTTCACATTAAAGCACACAGTTTGACCTACGACCCCTCACAGTCACAGTGATAATAGTTTGGAGCTGAATCAAACCAACCCCCCCCAATACACACAGACACACACACACACGCAGTGACCCCCCGAGGCTCCATCAACCATCAATCAGCAGACAGACATGAATATAAATGAACTACTTTATCTCGGCTGAACACACACACACACACACACACACAGCTCGGTTGTGTTCAGATTTCCATCTTCAGTGTTCATATTACAGCTTTATACTCTGATATAATAATGATAATAATAACAATAATAATCCCACGAGAGGATTCTTATCTAATGTACAGCTCTGTGCTCTATTTTTAAAGCCAGTTAAGATAATAAAATGCCTAAAAATCTAAAAAGAAGAAAAAAATGTTGTTATTTTTACACTGTTTTAAATAGGGTTGCCCCCTAATAGTCGACTAAACCACGACACACAACAAAACAACACTGTACGACAATCTTATGGCGGAGACATAGATGGCGACATTTCCCCAGTAATAAAGGTTTTGCTCCATTAATTGGCTGAACCAGTCAGAGAGCTTGAGGGGAAATGACACAAAAACCTAATTTTACCGAATTCGGGGCTGGAGCCCAAAAAGCAATCAACCAAGTGTCAAAAACAAAACATGCAGTTCCTCTAACGGCCACTAGAGGCTGGCTTCAGCAGTGAGTCAGTCTCCATAAGGCCCCATATTAAAATGTCCAACTTTACAGCAGAAATAAACATGTTAACAGCCTTTCAGTGACACAGAGGGAAGATTCATGAAACTAACTGCCTGTTTTTACAGGAAATACATACATATGGATATATGTCCTTTAATAACAGAAATAAAACAACTAAAAGCTCACCAGCTGACAGAGACGTGACGCGTGTTCATCAGCGACTGTGAGGACACACACACAGGTTGGTGTGTCCCTGTCAGGTGTGTGTGTGTTCAGCACATTCCTGCAGTTCAAACACAACAAACTGACTGTATGAGGCAGTGGGGGGGGGAGGCAAACAGTGGCCCAGGGGGTGAATCTGAACCTCTAACAGCAACATGTGTCCTTCTGATGACAGTTTCGTAAATCAATATGTAACATGTCCTCATTAAACAGTGTATAAACTCTGGCTCTATGTTCTCTATGGAGTTGAGTTCTTCCATTATCCCA
>NW_023340246.1:22164417-22176617 GCF_004916995.1 Morone saxatilis | reverse complement strand
CCGGGAGTCCAATTATCCACAGATCAATACAAAGACATTTAGTCTTCTACATTTTCTGTCATACATTGTTAAATTAGGGCACCAACATAACTGAGGATGTGATATCAAAGGGTTAAAATTAGATTTTTTATTTCACTTTCATTTTGTGTTAATTGTATCCATTGTTCTCTCTGATGGTTTGTTTATGTCGGTTATACTGAGACTGTTTCGTAACCACTCAGTAGTTTTGAGGTTTTGGGTTCATCTCCATTAAATTGCGTTTATTAATGTGTTTCCTGTTTTTTCCCATCAGTAAACAAAGAGGAAGAAGAGACACTGCCGCTCTAATCGAGCTATTAAATGTGTGTGAAAGTGTTTTAAAGTGTTTTCTTTCTCCTCCGTACAGCGGTTACTGTGGCAACAAGAGCTGAAGTGACTCAAGCACACTCTCTCACACACACACACAGTTTTTACCTTCATTTCTTCAAAAAGCAGAAAATCTGGAGCATCCTGGGAAATTTACATTAAAAGAAAGTACAAACATTATTTACCATAACCACACATACATACAATAATACAATATAATGTTCCTCAGTGAGAACAGAAACCTGCTCATTGTTCTCTGCAGGTTCTTTGTCTGACAGCGAGGACACAAACACTAAAAACACTTCATCTGCATAAAATGTGTTTGTAACCAAAACTCACGACTTCAGCTCCACATTCAACTGAACCTGTTCGATATTTCACACTAACACACTGCGTTCACACTGGAGTCAATTCAAACATACGTCTCCTCTGTATCACAGCGAGGTCTGACACAGCGCGGTGCAGACGTTACGGTCCGAGCTACCGCTGAATGATAACAGTTCATCACTGATGTAAAGCAACGTTTCCTCACAGTAGAATATTCTCCAGGATTCTTTTTAGGCAAATCCACTACTGTTTGTGGTTCAAGTTTAATTATTAGATTAAACAATTAAGAAGGCTCCTGGTTTGCCAACTCCCCCTGCTGGTTCTTCTGGAGCTCCAAAAAGTTTGAGGGCTTTCTGGATTTGCAGCATTTAAAGGAGGAGACAATAATAATAAACAATAAATAAACAATGAACGTTCTTAAATTAAATACTTTGTCATTTATTGGACTCATTAAAAAGTTGTACACAAATATTTAAGAAAATAAATTACCAAATACTTTAACAGTTAATACAAATAACTTGAAGAGTTCATTAAAATGAAACGCAGTCACATAACTTGAAATACAGAAAAACAAATATAAATACATCAGTTGAACCCGCAGTTACATGAAGGCTTCGATCCGATCCAGCAGCTCCAGACGTTTCATCCAAACCGCTTTTGTCAAGAAAATATCTGTTAAACAGAAAACTACAAAACCGACTGTACAAGAGAAATATTTACAACGTTTCAACAGACGATTGTGACGAGTTCAGGCAGCTGAGTGCAACGAAATCATCAAAACCAGAGAAATATTCGTTTATTTCTCAAAATAAAAACGAGAACACGGAGAATCCCAACAGAGAACTGAGCTCCAGATAAGTTTTATTCTCTCAGACTTTGTTCCTTGCAAAAGCTCTTAAATCCACTGCGTAAAACCACTGTTTTCTTCCAGATTCCTTCATCGTTCCTCATCATGAAGTCTCTTTACGTCCTCTTCGGTATTCTTGAAGAAGTTAAAAATGATTCCATAGTTCCTGAAAGTTTTTTGGAGGTTTGTGGTTTGTTTATTGACCCTGTTGGTGGATGGACAAACTCACCCAAAATCTAAATTTAGAGCCACTGTGAGGAAATAATACAAAGTTTGAGATGAAAAAATAATTTAATATCATGAGAAAAATAAAATAAACCTAATATTTCAAAAATAAATGAATAATTTCACGAGAATAAAGTCTGAATTGTTAAGAGAATACTTAAGATAGTTTCCTATTACTTTGATTGAATATTCAATCTCATAATATCAAATTTTCTCATAAAATTAACATTTTCTTAAAATATTTCTTTCTTTTTCTTGTAATATTAAAACTTGTTCCCCAAAATTCTCTCACAGTGGCTCTTAAACTTTGTTATACTTGAGTTTATTCACTTCACGTCTCTATATTTATGACGTAAACTTCCTCATCGGGAAAACGTCGTCGTTTTTGAAGAACTCTCAGCCAATCAGACGGCTGCCAGAGGTCGTTCCACGTGTGACTCCTTTAGTACGACGGGTTGATGTCCGACGTGATGGAAGAAACAGGTCTGATAAAAGTTTTACTCCCTGTGGTTTCCAGCAGTTAGCGTGTTAGCTTTAGCCCTGTAGCGTGGGAACAGCCACCTTCTGCATCCCCAGCATGGAGTCGTAGAAACAGTCCTCGTTAATCATGGAGGTCAGGCTCTGAACACTGAAGTCTCTCTCCAGGTCCAGAACTTCTCCTCCAGGACTTCGACGCAGACTGGAGGTCCGTCCCGTCTCCTCGTTCCTCCGGTCGCCGCTGTGAGACGCTGCCACTGCTGCTCCTCGCTCGGCCTCCTCCTCCTCGGTGAAGTTTAGCCTCTGCAGCTGAGCCTCCAGCTCGCTGGTGAGGGAGCAGAGTCGGGTCCTCTTCCCTGAGGAGTCGGAGGGGGCGCGGCTGGGCAGCAGGGGCTCCGAGCAGGTCTCTCCCAGGAGGAAGCCGGCGTCGGGTCTGCAGCTCTCCTCCGGCTGACGGTGGGTCGTCCTCTGGCCGTCGGAGCGACAGCGCTGCTGCCTCCTCCTCCAGGAGCCGCTCCTCTCTGCCGTCGACAGCCTGGTCCTCCTCAGGGAGCCGGTGGGCGCTCGGTCTCTGAGGAGGGAGCGAAGAGCTCGTAGCACGCTGGCCTTCGTCTCCAAACCACTGAAACACAAACAGCACGATGCTCAGGCAAACACATTGATTAATCTGTTGATCATAAAACATCAGAAAATTGAGAAAAATGTCCGTCAGTGTCCAAAGAGACGACAATTGATTATCAACAGTTGCAAATTTATTTTCTGTAACTAATCTGAATCTTGATTGATCAACTGATTCTAACCTAAAACCAAGTTCCAGAGAGCTAACGTTATGCTAGCAAGATACAAATTAAAGATTTACGCGAGACCGTGGTATAAATATATTGATTTTAAATATTTTCCAACAATAAAATGAGTTTATTGTTCTGTCATTAATTCTGAAAGATCATTTATAAACTGTAAACGGTGAAACAGTAACAAGCGCTCTGATCTGATTGGTTGTTACCTGCTGCAGAGCTGAAACACCGTCTCCGGTCGGCCCTCCACCTCCGACCTGCTGTGAACCAGCTCCCAGACACACGGGTTCTCTGAGCCTGAAGACACAAGATAGTAGTAATACTGTAATAGTGCATAAATACTCTGTTACAGTCCACCATTCAAAATATGTAAAAGTACCAAAATTAAAAGTACTCGTTTTATAAAATTATAAAAATAATACATATTGTATTATAGGATAATAGGATTCAATATGTGATGAATAAGAACATAATATCTGTCAGGTCAATCTATCAGAGTATTGATTGATCGGTCGCTCACCTGTGATGTTGGCCGGTCTGACTTGAACCGCTGAAACTGGGATTAACCAGCGGAACCTGAAGGGGTCCAGATCAGCTGAGCGGGAGCCGGTCTGTCCGACAGAGAACATTATATTATATTATAAAGAATTATAAAGTACGATATCATACTGACGTTTCCGTCCCTTCAATATAAACTGTGTCTACTTTGTATACTCCATCATATAACTCCATAATGACTTCCTTACACTGATTTAATCCAATAAAATGAAAGTAAAAGGATCAAGTGAAATATTGATGGGGTGTCCAGAGGGTAAAATATTTTAAATGAGAAAAAAATCTAAATTGGTAAATTAAAACATTTATAAATATGGGAACAAAAAACAGAATGGGTTGTTTATTTATTTTTTTTAAACAAAAAACGAAAATGAGTTTCTGTGTTATTCTTGCTGTGTATATATATATATATATATATATCCTTTTGACCTTGTATAAAATAACAGTAATGTGTAATAAACACACTCACCATCCTCTTCTTCAGCTTGGCGCTCTCCCGGTAAACCAGGATGACGGCCCGTTTGAACACTGAGGAATGAAACACAAAGTTAGTCCCAGTGTTCGCTCTCTACTGCTGTCGGCTGCGATCACAGTGCGTCTGTACCCACCGAACAGTGTGAGCTCTGGTTCCTTCCTCAGTCGTCCCAGACTGGGCAGCGGGTTCAACCAAACCACAGAGGAATGGACCAGAAACTCCCCCATCGAGATCTCCGTCACCTGAGGGGAGGGTTTTAAATCGTGGTTAACTGCAGCCCCAATAGTACTGCTTTGGTTTTAGGAAAGGGAGAAAACTGGGTCCGGCTCATTGCGGCCAGAGCTTTTGGGGGTTTTGGGCTGAGAATGTGTTTCATTTTGCGGCAGACAGGCCAGTTTTGGGGCAGTGTAGAGCTTTGATCGGGCCCAAAACATTCTGTGCGAGCCCGAACTGCGGAAGCAGTTCTGGGCCCGAACCCGAATTTCTGCTTAAAATAAATGAATGATTTAAATAGTTCATTAGAAGTTAAAGCAAACTACATGTTGCATAATTTAGTGCCTGATCTATGGCAGCTGTTTTGGGCCCGAACCTGGTGGGTCGGGTTGGGTCCAATCAGGGAGAAGATTAAAGCTCGAGGCCAGAGTCGCCATCCAGTGAACTTCTGGTGCATTATTGATTAGTCACAGTTGGGTCGAACCATTTTTCTTTATATTGTTAAAGCTGCAAAGTTGTTTGTAATAAAAGAGTCAAATAGATGAAGTAATCTCCTTCTTCAGTCCAACAAAAGCAGGACATTGAAACGTATGTATTCTTGGCGTCCAGCTGATGTCAGTGATCAATAACGTCCATGGATCGTCGATCAGTGTGTACGATGTGTCCGTACCTGTTTGTGAGGTCCGCTCTGCTCTGCAGCCAGCTGGTCGAACACAGAGCCGTAATCCTCGTAGATCTTCTGCATCTCATTGATGTGACTCGCCACCTTCTCCATCGCTCTCAGCGCCTCTGTGTGGACAACGAGGGAATTACAGGCATGGAGGAAACATTCACATAAATAACCAGTTTACCAGGGTGAAGTGCTGCTGGTGACCTCCGCGGGTGTGTCGTACCTGTCAGGTGTGCGTGTTCGGGGCTCTCGGGGTCGGTCAGCGACACCAGCTCTCTGAGCAGCAGCGGATACTTCAGGACTCTCTGAACGGGTTTGATCAGGTAGGACTCCAGAGAGGACGAGTGCTGATTGGTCGGATTCCTCGCCTCCAGGAAGTGCTTGAAGGCACCGTCTGTCTTCGCTGTAGGAATGACATCATCATTTAATTATCAATGTCCAGATCAATCATTTCATTTTATTATATTATATTTTGTTTTGTATATTTATTTTTGATTTATTTTGTAGTTGTTTAACCTTTATTTTACTTTACTTGATCTTTTATAACTTTTTCTTTCTTATTAATATTTATTTATATTTTAGACATTTTAATCTGTTTTAAAAAAACAAGATTGTTTAATTTCTACATTATTAAATCCCTAAAGTATGCTGGGACATAGAAACAGGAGACAGATTCAAATTATTTCTAGTTAATGTAAATAAATAAATGTAAATGGAGGATTTGGTTTCGTGCGGCAGATCAAACGTTACCTCTCTCCAGGACTTTCTGCACTTTGATGTGGTTTGCACAGAAGCCGCTGTAGTGCTTGAAGTGGTCGGCGTAGTAAAGGAAAGATCCTCCCAGCGAGAAGAGGAGTTTCTGAGAGGAAAGAGAGAAGAAGGTTTAATAATCAGATTAAATCCACTGAGATGAAAACGTCTGAAGACACTGCTGCATGTGAACCTTGAACTGTCCGGGCGTTTCCAGGGTGCTGAAGTTGGGACAGGAGGCGATTTTCTCTTCCAGCGTTTGAAGGAAAACTCTTTGGAAGTCCAACATCTCGGGCAGACTTCCGAACAACGCCTCCATCTGAGGGAGAGACGCTGCGGTCAGACGACAACAAACTGACTTCTCGTTAAAGCTTTTTATTTTTCATTAATTTACCTCTTCTTTACTGAGGAAGGTCTCCTTCTGCAGAGGAGTCAGGTAGATGTCAAACAGACAAACCAGATCCTGAAAAGAGTTTTATAGAAGGCAAAGAAATTCATTTATTAACACAGTAAAAAGGAATAAAATGTGATAAATGAACTGAATCTACCATCTTTACCAAAATGTTTGGTATTTCTAGTACAATAGAATAACAGAAAAAAGGCGTAATGAGATTGTAGTTATTTAGTAAAAATGAGAATTATAAGCAGGATTTTAATCAGTTCTTTAAAAAATACAGGACACATTTTTGATGCTAATAATTTTGGTTTCCGTTGTATTTTCTAAAAACTTTGTTCTGTTGTCTTATCACATACATCAATACTTCATATTGGGTCAGTGTACTTTTGGATTTTTTGGTTACCATTTATAAATAGTGGAACAAAAAAGGGAAAACGACCCCTTAAGTTTTTTGTTTTGATGTTTCCCATATTTTTGTTTCGAAAATAAAAACAGAAAAAGAAAAACTTGTTTCCTGATTCTGATTTTCTAATTCCAAAACGAAAATCTGTTGGGTGCAAAGTACACAGTATTAGCAGCACTATGAGTTACATTAATACTGCAGTAGTAGTATTAAAGGTGGAAATAAGAGCATTATTAGCTGTATTAGCACTATTCGCAGCATTACTATGAGTTGCAGTGTTACTGACTTTGACGTAGGACTTCTCTGTGTCGACCAGCTCCTGGATGACTTTACGCAGACGCTGACACACACTCAGGTGGGCGGGGCTAGTGGGCTGCAGGCCGACCTCTCTGCTGTACGGGTTCCTTGGAACATCAGCCTCCGCCGCTCGGCCTTCTGGGAAGGTCTGGTACAGGGAGTAGACCCGGTCCACGTTCTGAAAGGGTGGAGGGGGGCAAAATAAAACCACGGTCCAGTAACATTTGGGGCATTTAGATGGTTTTCATGTTGTGTCGCTGCCTCATCGAACAGAAGAACATCAGGAAACTGGTTCAGTTTGACCCTGAAGGAGGACGAGGTTTCAACCAACCAGCCGCCTCGTTCATCATCATAATCTGTGCTGCCAGACTCTAATAAAGTGCTGCAGACAGTCTGATAAATTCAGTGTGCGTTCGCCTGCAGCCACAGCTTTTAATAACAGACCAGGACGCGTCACATTTACAGCACTTTGAACTCATCTCACTGCTCTCTGAGACTCGACGTTCCCTCTCAGGCAGTTTAGATTTAATGCTGTAATGAAGGTGAACAGAGTCCAACCACAACTGCTGTTTAAAAGCACAGCGGAAACTATTCAACGAAACATCACTGATACTGCAGAGGAACACAACAACAAGATAGTTAAAAGATAATAGAGACATATAGATGTTACTTTTATCTTTTAACCATCTTTAATATGTGGTTGTCTTTTCAACATAGATTAGCTTAGCACATAGCATATCTAAGCACAGGAAAGGAAGAAGATGAACAAGGTTCTTACTTAGTGTTGCTCAACGAAGTCCCACCTCTTTATGGACAGTGCAAAAAAGAGGCGGGACTTAGGAAAGGTCAGTTAATGCGCTCCACTCTGCTGGTTTCAGTCTTTCCTTCATTATTATTACTATTTATTACTATCATCAATAAGCTGGAAAAATACCCTTTAAAAGAACTCACACAGTTTTAACTGATCACAGCTAACATGAGTCGGTCACCATGACAACAGACAAACAACAACAACCCACAGTCTGTGTACCAACAGGACGATGCTCTCGTTGGGCCGCTGGCAGTTCAGGCAGCAGCATGTCACCTCGTCCAGCAGCCCCACCAGCCACTCCACCAGGCCCACGCTGGGAAACACCTCCCCTTCCTCCCCTTCCTCCCCTTCCTCCTCCTCCTCCTCCACCTCCTCCTCTAGTATCTCCTCGTCCTCCTCCAGTGGCAGCACCCAGCACAGAGCGCCCATGGTTAGAGAGCACGATGTGGGAGAAGCCTCGGACGGGGTCAGAGGTCGCCTTCGGGAGCCGTTACCACCACCACCGGAGGATGAGCTGGTCAAGAGCAACATCTACGAGTTGTCTCTGGTTCTACTGGACGCCATTAATCCCAACGGGTCAGACTTTACAAACAAACACTCCTGAGGCTGTAAACCCGGATTAACAGCCTGATCAGAGGTCACATGACACAGAAGGTGTCTGAGCTACAGGCGGCCCAAGAGGATTGTGGGAAAGGATTTCTGCAGGTGGGTTTGAGGAGGCTCAGTGATACAGAGTGACTGACTCTCACCTGTTTCTGCAGCTCGACGTCTTCAGACGGTTTCAATGAAACGGCGTCAAAAACAGGAAGCAGGACGCCGTCCGGACACGAAGAATCTGTGAAATCAAAACCAGGTTCCGAATATGTTCATTTTCATCTCGAAATTATAAAAATATAAAGATGTTAAGAAAGAAAAAAAGAATAAAGTGATGCAGGAATAAGTCATAAAACCTGGAACTGAGTTTTAGTGTAACATAAAATACGTCAGTGAATGTGAATGTGAAGCTTCAGCGTTTTATTTCTGGCATTTAACCTTCAAACCATAAAAATGGAGACTATCTTAAAATTTTGTTTTCCACAGAACTTATTTTCTGCAATAATCCAAAATCGAATGAAAAACTCTCTCTGGATTTTTGTCGAAGGAACCAGGGCGATGCTAACCTCCTTCCTGACCTTTGACCTCTGAGCCTCCTCTTACAGGGTTTCAGTTGATTAAACAGTTTGCATTAGTGTGTAAAACATTTTTTGGTGAAGCACTGTAACCTGAGATTAAACCATCTCTTTACACTCCTGCTGACAGTTTTCCCAGAATTCCCTGGGGGCGGCTCCTCTGTGCTGCAGGTCTAACTGTATCTGAGTGAGCATCGACCTGCCTTCAGAATAAAAGCTTTTAATTTGAGTAAAGGCTCCTCTGGGAGCTGCAGTTGGCTTCAGGCCCGATGCTCCTGCATTCAATACTGGTTTCTTCAGGAGTCTTGTTATAACAGATAATAACAATATAATAACAACAATATTATAATAATATAACAGGACCTTTGTTGCACATCATGAATCTTCCTGCATTTCCTGTTAAATAACAGCAAAATGCCAAAGAATAAACTTCAAAAAGACGCAAATGGTTTAGTAAGATGAGATCACACACACAAACAAGACTGTTATATTTCTACATTAAGTCCTTTCTGGTACATTTTTCTACTCTTTTGAAATTCAATAAAACACTGGCGATTCGGGGGATAAAGTACCATGTTTTTGTTTGTATGAACCTGAATTTGTGCTTGTGGTCCAGGTCTGGAAGTCCGGAGGGGCTGGGGGCTGGCAGGGGCTGGGCCAGACGGTGGCGGCGGTGGCAGCGGGCTCCTCGGGCTCGGGGGACTCGTCTCTCCTGAGCAGCAGCTGGAGCTTCTGGTGTCTGAAGAGACCCTGCATCAGGTCCAGATCCAGTCCGGACACAGCGGCCCCGTTCACAGCCAAGACCTCGTCTCCTGCCCTGAGGCCTGATGGGAAACAGTAGAATAAGTCAAACAGGGAGTCTCCCTCACACACTCAGACAGAGACACAGGGAGAGACGTGAGCGCCCCCTGCTGCAGGATGAGCAGTACTGCATCAAGGAAACATGAAGGAATCATGAAGGAAACATCAAGGAAACATGAGCAGGAATCAGAGGTCGAACCTTCTCTGGCCGACAGTCCCAGCGGGTCGACTTCACTGACGTAGACGTGGCTTCTCCCCGCTCCGTCCACGTGACCCGTCACCGCAAAACCTGCAGGGTGGAAAATAAAACAGGTTTTATATGTATTTATTATTCACACAAAAAGACACTTTAAAACATACATTCATTAATTTCACAGTTATTGTCTGAAGAGTTTACATCAGTTTGTCCTCACAAACATTTTTGCACTTAAAAACATCTTAAAACCCAACAAGGAAACTTCACATGGTTACTTCTTTCTTAAGAAAATATTCTGCGCTATAATGCTGTTTGTTGTTATGTTGTGTTCAGAAAGTCCGTACAAACGTGTCTTCTTACTGTCACAATTTCTTTAAATATGAATATGGATGCCAAATGTGCTCAAATTAAATTGTGTCCAGAAAATTGAAAAGTTTCCTGATTAGTCCCATTTTATTTTCAACTATGAAATGAATTCCCTAAAATAAAAACTTTTTCTCACCAAAGTCTTTAACAGCGTTGGTCCGACAGATGTTGAGTGTGAAAACGTCGAGGACTGAAGGCTGCAGCTCATCACTGACCTGAACAACAACAACAAGAGACACATTGATCATTCTGATGCTGATGGTTGAATATATATTTATTTAAATATTTTATATCTGAGTTATCAGAAAAACATCTCAACTAACGACTATTTGCATTATCAATTTGTCTGCAGACGTCAAAATGGAGTCCTTGAAGACCTTTAATTTATGATAATTTCTGATGAGGAAAATCCTTATTTTTAGGAAAATATTGGGCATTTATGACTTAAAAAATTAAACAGTTGCAGATTAAATTTCTTGATCGATTAATTGACATATTGTTGGAGTTCTAATCAGATACAATCTTGAATTTGTTACATTTTAAAAATAACTACTAAAAAAATTTATAGGATTTTATTCTAAAATAAATATTTTAATTATTTGATCATCGTTAATGTTATTATTGTTATTAAAGACGAGCAGTTTCAGTTCACAACGAGCAGAATGAAGATCAACATGCAGGTTTATGAGTCAGTGAATGCACCACCTGTAGAGCTGCAGGATGTCCTGCAGGGGGCGTCGTCTGCCTGTGATTAGACGCACAGTCGAGTTTCTGGAGGAATAAAAACACACACAGTTCATTACAGTCCAACTGAGTTAAATTCAACATGAAGTTCTTCAAGAAAAGACAGAAAAAAACATCTTAAATCAATCAGAAAGTAAATTTATCAATGAAGGAAAACACAGAATCAATAAAGTTGATGAGCTGCAGGTTTTAAGACAGTGTTCAATAACTGAAGCATCAAAACATAAAAACTATAAAAACAAGTCTCAGAAATCAAACTTTCTCTCCAACACTCGAACACAACAAAGACTGTATGTACCTGTGAGAAATATACTGGTTTCTGATTGGCTGAAAATCACAGATCAACCACAGAGGAGGAGAGGAAGAGAGGAGGAGAGGAAGAGAAAAGGAGGAAGAGGAGGGGGGTTAGGGTTAAAGAGAGGAGGAGGAGGAGGAGGAAATATGATGAGTGTGAAGATGAAAATGGAAAGCAATTAGAGATGAAACAGCAGCAGGACACAGAGGAGATGGACGAGAGAGGAAGACGAGGGAGGGAGGAAGGGGGTTAAAAGAGGAGCAGAAGAAGAAAGGAGGTGGTCATGTGGAAAGGAGAGAAGGTGGGGGAGTCATTTTCTGCCTCCACAGAAGGATTAATACTGAGGGACAAAGGAATTCTGGGAGAATAAAAGACTCTCAGAGCTTTTAATCCTCCTCCTCCTCCTCCTCTTCAGCAGTTTGCTATGAAGCAGCTGTCTGAATAAAGACAACCATCCTCTCCTCTTCCTCCTCCCTTTTCACATCCTCCCTTTGTTCTCCTCCTCAGGGGTTAAAGGTCGACAGGTGGCAGCAGACAATGTGACTAAATACTTGGTCCAGAAGTGTGTGGATCAACAGTTTGTTTCTGTTATAAAATAAAGTCAAAATTTTATTGTGAAAAATATATATTTCTAGTAATATTGTGATTTAATAATTATTTTTTTTACATCGTGTGAAAAGGCCAGAAGGACTTTTTTAGGGGGAATTTTGAAAAGTTAAAGTAATAATTTATGCAACCCTACAATGATAAAATGACTTCATATATGAGGTGATATATGAGGTGACGTTAGGGGCAGAAAGTCGGTCAGAGATTGAGGGTGCTGAGAGAAAGTGTGTCTATATAATGACGTCTTACTAAATGCAATGAAATTCATGGTTTTTGTATCAATTTGATATTTTGTAGCCTATTTAATAGTTATTAACAACATTTTACATACATTTTTACAACTTTTTAGCAGATAAAGATAAAACTAATTAAAAAAAACTCTATAAACACCAATGTACACATGTAAATTAATTATAGGTTTAAACATTTTTATGAAC
>NW_023340246.1:22164252-22164393 GCF_004916995.1 Morone saxatilis | reverse complement strand
CACACTTTTCCTCTCACATACACATATAAAACCAAACAATTCAGCATACAAATCAACTTCTTCTACAACCTTAAGATAAAATAACATTGAGTCCTTGAATAGATGTGTTTCAATATAATATATATTTATTTATTTTATATA
>NW_023340246.1:22150799-22164152 GCF_004916995.1 Morone saxatilis | reverse complement strand
GGAGGAGCTGCAGTCAGTCTGGAGTCTGAGGACCACCGACGGTCAGTAAACACATCGTCAACCAAAACTCCTTATAAGGAAACATCCTGCTGCACATGTGACACTAATATTTTATCTTTTATATGAATGTTAACTATTAACCTGTTAAAAACAACCATATTACACTTTATTGTATATAATGTATATATTTATATTCTTATTGTTATATTTGATTCTTTCTCTGCTCTTTGCACTACATTCCTCTGTACTGTTTCCACCTACGAGGGATCAATAAAGGGACATCTTATCTTATCATCATGTGTTTTCTTATTGTTCAGTGAATCTCTGGACACGTCTGTGTTGACAAAATAAAATCAAATAATTGTGTGAATTATATTTGTTTCACAGGTGAAATGTCCAGAAAACTTTGTATCTTTAAAGGTATCATGTGTTAAATACTGTCTGTCGTTTGATGAATAAAAAAATATTAAACTTTACAAAGTATCACACGTGTTTAATGTGATAGAATCTGAATATATATATATATATTTTTTATGAAATAAATTAATTTAAAAACATAATACAATTAAAACACTAGATTAGAACGGCCTCCAGGTTTTAAGAATCCTACCCTGTAGAGTAACGAGGATCTAAAGCATGACGCTGACACCTACTGGACAGATTGTGTCCTTCGTACACTTATAGACATTTATATTTCACAGCACGAAACGCTTTGTGATTACGTCTGATCTGACGAAAGTACTGATGGAAAGTCTTCAGTTGTTCTCAAATCTGCGTGAATGAGCGACTCAGGGATCAGGGGGTTGAACCGAGTTTTATCACTTATGTTGTTTTCTTCAACAACAACTCATGACTTTCTTCAACATACAAAATGTTTTTGTGCGTTTCTTCCTGTTTTAACTTCCTGTTTTATTGTTTTAATCCGATCAGTTTTCACCTCAAAGATCAAACAGGAGAAAGAACTGAAAGACTGTGAGTCACACGATGACGTCGGCTGAAAGACTTCAACGTACACCAACATTTAGAGTACCAACGCTCTTTTATTGACAGTCACCACTTTGTCAGAGTTTTCTGGAAGGAATTAACCTTTTTACAGTAACAACCGTCTCCTCCGCCCCCCCTCCTGGATGAGTCCAGTGACTGTGTGGGCGTCTGTTAGATGTTTGCTGGACGAAAGCAGCTGTTTGTCTCCTGCAGAGACGGCGCAGCGATTAACTCCACATGTCCTTCAGAGATCAGACGGTCTCTGTGGGTCTGCCCAGAAACCTCATCGGGTCTGATCGGAGGACAGATCCACAAAACTCAGCACTCAGCAGCAGTTTCAAGGTTTTATTTCATTATCTTTGGGTTTTTTTTTTCTTTTGGACCACTGACCAAGATTTCCCGCTACAGTCTGCAAGTTCAGGATCGTGTGAGAGAAACGTATTCATTCACCTATTTGAAAAATTTCAGACGTAAAAACGATCCTAAGAGAGATAAAACGAGCCAAACTCTCTAAAATACATTATATTCTTTATCGGTATGCATGCAAACACAACTTCTTGTAAATCAAGTTTAAAGCTAGAATATGTTTCGTCTGGATCTTATCAGAGAAACAAGCTGAGCTAACGTTAGCAGCAGCTCGGCTCGCAGCCGGGATGTCCTCTGTCTGCTACTAATAATCATAATTGGTGAATACTGTTTGTATTATTACTGTTTGGTATGGAAGCCCATTACTGCCAGTAAAATAAAAACATAAAAAAACTTAGCCTTGTCAATAAAAACAATTTCATGTAAGGTAAAAATTATGAAGCAAAAAGTTGAAATTATGAGATAAAAAGCTGTAATTGCCTAAACTGGACGTTGCACAGGACGTCTCTTTTCAAAGTTTTGGAGGTAAATTGGGGGGAGAGCACTGTTTCAGGTGAGGCGTGTCCTTGAAGTAAAGGTTGTATGTTTGTTAGCGGCCATTCAAACAATTACTTTGCATTTAGAAATGTCCGAAGGACTGATAGGGGCTGAGATCTCAGACCGTCTAGCGTGAGAGTAACCGTGTCCACAAACTTTTGGCCAGACAGTATTTTTGTAAAAGAGAGAACGACTGCTTCCTGAAGGTATTCACACATGAGAACACTTTACGCGCCTTTTAGAACCAGAAACAGATGTTTAAATAGTGAATGAAAATAATAAAAATTATTTCTCAAGCTTGAACAAAAAAGCAGCTACAAAATCGTTAGCCACCTCAGAGAGCTCTCTGATTGGTCCGTTTTCTGCAGCAGAAAGTAAATCACCTGCTGATTGGAAGATAAAACCAGAGCTGGACTGTGGAGACAAACTGCTGCAACATCTGACAGCTGGTGGAGCCAGAACCTCCCAAATAAACCGCGTGTCCACAGACTTTTGGCCATATAATGTCGACCAGGATAGTTACAACGTGTTTTTTTTTACCCTTCAGGTTGATAAAAGTGTGTTTACGCTGTGAGGACTCGTTAATACGGAGATGTGTACGGCATCGCAGCCAAAATAAACCTTCAGCTGCAGAGAGATTTATCTCCTCTGGACTCTAAATCCCAGACTCTCCGAGTCCTAAAATAGCTCGCTGTTTATCAAAGAAGGGGGCCCTCAGGAGCCGAGGATGATGGGAACTTCAGCTGGCTGATGATCCACAGTTGAAGCTGGGTCGGAAAACAGCCTCACTGCAAACATGTGAGATCAGGTTGGTTTTTTTAAAGGTGTTTTGTGGCATTTTGCCTTTTTTGGAGAGCTGATAGAGCGAGGCTGACAGACAACACGGAGAGAACTAACCCCTGAACTGTTTGTCTCCTCAGACCTGCTCAGGATTCCAGATTGTAGGAATGGTTTATGATCGGAGTAAATAAAAGACAGTCAGCGCTGATTTCATCTTTCGCACAATGAAAGAAGGAAAATGCATCCTAGGACATTGGCTCTGGTTATAGGTTGTGAAAAATGTTTGATCACAAAACGCATAGAAATATAAATGAATGATCTCAAATTCAGCTCAATAAAGTGACCAAAAGACTTCTTTTATGAAAGTCCACCTTAAATAACTGAGTTCTCCCGTTTCTAGTTCAGTACCTGGCTGTTGTTGCAGTGTACGGTGGGTATTGTACGGTGTTTTTGGGTTTTGTACCTGGGACGTGGAGTGTCTGTCGTCCCTCCTGCGTCTGCTCAGTCCATCCAGGGCCTTCAGAGAGGACGGCAGGCCCCTCCTCCTGAGGTTGCCTCCCGACAGAGTCCGACTCCGAGTCCTCAACATCGCCTCGTCCCGACTGCACACCTGAGCAGAGACGAGAGGTCCCACCGTGAGAGATTCTCTGTCTACAGAGTGAGACGGTCTACAAGGAGATGGAGGCAGTTCTTACCAGGGCGTGGAAGGAGGACACAGAGAAGACCCCCAGGCGTCCCAGCATGCTCTTGGAGGGCCGGCTGGCCACAGCGAGGAGGCTCTTGGGGTTTGGGAGCTCGCTGCCCTGCAGGCTGGACAGGTAGCACCGCAACCGGAACAGATCCAGGTTCAGTTTCTCCAGATTCTGCTCCCACTGCAGGATCTGCACACAGCAGCACACAACAGGGTTGTACACAGGGACACTGCGCAGGGTCATTTATTATATAATCACTGAGCAGCTTCCTGCCAGGACCCAGTTCATTCAGACAAAAATCCCAGTTTACGACTTTCAGTCAATAAACTATAAACAGCAAAATGAGAAAACTAAAAATGATTGGTTTCCTGATTTTTTGCTTTCTATTTTAAATATGGAGAACTATGGTCGGGTGATTTTTATAAACATCCTTCAGCTGTGCAGCATTTTGTCATTGACCAAAGACACAGTTTTCCCACTGCGGTCGTGTATTAAACGTATAAATAACCTCAAAATGAATCAAAATCAGGTCACCAGGAGTTGAAATATGGTTGCTTCCAGTTTAAACAGCCATTTTGTTGTTTGAAATGTATTCAGCATCCTCAATAACCCTCAAAAACCAACTCCAAAACTGTCCACATCGGCCAAGAAGTTCCTGAAATATTGTCCACAAAGATGATTATGATGATTTTGATAATGCCCGAACATACACACATTAACATCTGGCATAAAACTTTGGGGTACTCAACAATAAAGTCTCTATTGGCTGTCAGATATTGTTTATTAGTTCTGTTATTAGTCCTCTCTTCTCCCAATCACATTAATCTAACATCTCCACACAATGAAAGGAATCTCTCCTCCCCCTCTCCTCCCCCTCTCTCCATCCTGTCCTCCCTCGTTACTTCGCTCTCTGACTCTTTCCCACGCTAACTCAGCAGATATGTTAAACTTGGAAATAAAAGTCCTCATTAAACACACACACACAAAATAAAACAACATTTGAGAGAATATATACGAGAGAAAACCTCTCTCCCGCGTCTCTCCTCCAGAGTGGATGTGTAATTGAATGTCGAGCAGTGAGATTAGCCTTTAATCTCCCGTCAGAGTTCAAACAACAGCGCCAGGATCAGTTTCACAGTTCAGAGAAAGAGATTAAGCAGCTGCTAAATGATACATACAATCTGCACTGTGTCTTCAGTTCCACGTTTCATAACTGTTTCTTTAATTAAATCATCAACTGAGCTACTTCACTGCTTATGAGAGCGAGATTTCAGCAGGACAATACAGCTCGAAACCCTCAACCACCAATCAGTGCCTGAAACGGGCTGTTATCACCAGCACCGAGGACTCATTTCCCACGAGTACCCTTAATTATTGAGTACCCACACCACTGGTGAGCATGACCGTACACACCACTGCTATATTTTTTCCAAGAGGTATACAAAAAAACAGTTTTCAGACCTCGGTATGTCTAAAACCCGTCGTACAGCAGTGCTAGTGAGGTACTGCGTAACTGCGTCTCTGTATACATGTAGCTAGCTTAACACAAAGACAACAGCACTGAAAGCTGCTTGTCAAAAATAACGACACTAAAAGAATCACAGCGTCTAGTTGTTTTTCTTTTATTTACGCCAGCTTTCTAAATCGCTGCTTTTAAATCATTTGCAGCCCAAGAACGGAGCAAAGCAAATTCAAAGCAATTCTTGTTGTTAAAAGGAAGGACATTACGTCATATTTGCAAGCGATATAGGCGGACGTTAGCATAAAGTTATTTCTGCTGTAAAGTTGGACATTTTAATACGGAGATCAACTCACTGCTGGAGCCAGCCTCTAGTGGCCGCCAGAGGAACTGCAGCTTTTGTTAATTCTGTGTTGTCGCTTGTTTTTTTTATATTTGACCTTCTTACTTTATATTTTCTTATTTTGAATGTCTTTATCCTGCATGATCTTTGCGTATTTTATTTTTTTATTAGCTTTTTATCTTGAACACAGTGAATCTATGGCTGCCATATGAAATACATAAATAAAGTTTAAAATCCAATAATGACATAAATATATAATTGATTCAGTGAGTCATAATAAGCGATAGTGTGAGTGGTGGTTTTACTACACACACAGACATATAAAGAATGGCCACCAAGGGACTGGAGTCCATCCTCTTGCTGTTAAAGTGTCCGTTGAGACGATCAAACCTCACTCTGGTGTATTTTCTCTCACACAGGTTTGGATTTTACGCCGCTGTCACCACCTCAACATTCGCCTCGTGATGTCACTCTCAGCAGCCTCATCTGGCTCCGTCGTTAGCGGGAAACTGTTTGTTGTTTCAGGCTGCCGGTAACAGCCCGAAACATCTGGAACAGATATTAAACTCCACTCCATGTGAGATTGGACATTTTTCTGCTCCGCCGCTGCCAGAACATCCTCAAGGCTGTTTGTTATGTAAAGACTTCTACTGTTTCCTCTGGCGCTCAAGAGCTGCTAACGCTGCCAGCAGGATGCTAACAGCTTTATAAGATCCCTCATCTCTGCACGTTATTCTTTCAGTTAACACTTTCACCTGAGCTCAGGGTCTCCACGGTCCTCGCTAACATCACCGTGGCTCCACTTAGCAAAGGAAAACCCTCTCAAACTCATAATAATGTCAGAAACAGAGCGAGTTTAGTTCATTACAACAGGCTGAGAATCCAAATTGTGCATCAAATTAAGTCATTTTGTCCGTTAGTGAAGTAAAATCATAATTTTTCTTGAAATAAAAACGAGTAACGGCTGCACGCTGACTCCAAACCACAAATGTTTCCATCGCAGTTGTTGACCTGAAATGTCCCTGATTCATGATTTCCAATGTTTCCTTCCATCTCCATCACTTTCTAATGTCTAAAAAAAAGAGCGAACTGAACCATTAACAAGTGGAATTATCTGACCTCCGCTGCCAGACGTCTGTCTGGTTCTGAGGAAGAATTAGACCTTGAAGACTGAATCTGAGACTAAATGACCCATTAAAGAAAATTTTTACTCCAAACTATTTCAAAAATATGTTCACCACTTTTCATATTAGTCGACGCAATGTACAGTGAGGTTCCGCTGGATGTTGACTTACACATGTTGGGCAGTTAATAATCACTTTTTTGGACAATATTTCAGCAATTGTTCAGCCGATTTAGACAAAATTGGAGTTGGTTTTGGGGGTTATTGAGATGCTGTATCCATTTCTGACTTTTTTCAAATTATAAAATGGCCGTTTAAAACAGATGTTGCCACATATCAACTCCCGGTGGGCTGATTTTGATCAATTTTGGGTCAATTTTTCATTTATCAATTATAGGAACTTAATTAAATTGTTTTGGTGTGTTTTTGTTGTATATATTTACAGTACAGCTGACACTGTTGCACCCACTGAACCTTAAAGGGAATTGAACCTGTGACCCCGGCAGAAGATCACAGCTCACTAACGACCTTAATGGGCCAATTTGCCTCCATTAAAGGGCCTCTCTGGTCCTGGTGAACCTCCGGCACACACTGACCTGGCTCTCCACGGCCTTCCTGTTCTTCTGCTCCTTGATGACGGACAGCTGCAGCTCCGCCATCTTCTTCATCTTCCCGTCCATGTCGATCTTGTGCAGCAGCGAGCGGCTCTGGCAGCGGAGGAGCCGCAGCGTGTCCTCCTTCCGCTGACGCTTCGCCAGCAGCGAGGCGCTCGCCGAGTGGATCGCCGTCACCCAGTTCTCCAGGTCGGTCTGGTTGGTAGCCTGAAGGAGGACGAGGATGGTTAACAAGGAATATTAACAGGAACGGGTATCACACAACAACAAACAACAAAAAACAACATGAGGAATAATTGAAATAAATATAAAAGAAACTAAATAAAACAAGAAAAATTATCAAAAATGTAATTAGAAATGAAAAAAACAAGGCGTTACCATTTTTAAATTTGTCGCTGAATCTGCTGATAAATGGCAATTAATTGATTAAACTGTTTGAGTCTCATCACACCAAAGCCAAAATCTGATATATTTAAATTGGTTGTTTCAGTTGACAGTCCAAAACAAACAAATCTAACCACTTTACTGTCAAATAAGACCAAGAAAACAAGCAGATATTCACATTTTTACTGTCAGTGAAATCCAGTTATTATAGAGTTATTTGTATAGTGTATATATTATATTCAAAACTGTACAATGAACCAAAACAGTGAACTTAGTAACTGCAGGAAGTTTGTGTAAAACCAGAGATTTGGATGAAGATTATTTCCTGTGAATATTGATCAGGAGTTTTCCTGTCTGTGGTCTGGTGGATCGAACTGTAGAAGTTGCATTCTGGACCAGATGAATGTGAAAACATCCTTCTAGTGTCAAACAGCACATCCGTCATTCAAACGTCAGACAGCAGGAACAGGAAGACACTCTGGTTTCTGACTGGAGGAGGAGGGAGGGCTTTAAAAATAAAAGAAATGGTCAAATGGAGACCAGACGCTCTCATTTCTTCGCACTAACAGGTGTTTTTGTTTCGGAGGATTTAGCGGCTCGTTGTCGGGGTCATTGTCGTAAAGAGGGGCATTTGTTGCAGTAATTAGCCGGGTGTTGTGACTCCCATTAGAGGGCTTTCACCCTCCATCTTCAGCCCCTCCTCCTCCTGCTCCTCCTCAGCCCTCCGGGGGAACCATGGAGACGTGTCGATGAACTGCTGTGTGATTTGTGTGTCTGTAAACACACTCTACAGCTCAGAGGAGTGAGAGCTACTCTGGGAATTAAAGAAAAAGTGCTCTCTGAGGTCGTAAAAAGCTCGAGGATGAAGATAAATGCTCACAGAGACAAATGTTCCCTTCAGGTCAACAACGCCTCCGCCATCAAGGAACACAGGAAACATGTTGCGTCTATTTTTAGACCAATTCTTTGACCTCTGACCCTCTCAAGTCCTGCTTTCTGCTGTTATCCTCTGTAGGACTCAAACTACAATCCACATTGAACTCCTAAAATGTGCTCCGGCTGTGTGCATGTTTGTGGTGACGCTGATGGTTCAGTGCCGCAGAGAAACCGCAACCCTCCTCCCAACACTGCGTCTCATTCATTCACACCGTTCTGGGACTGAAATCACACACGATGAGGAGAAGAGACGCAGCCAGCAATCAAAAGTCAGCCAATGTGGAGAGAACTGAGAGGATTCAAATATAGAAAGAACGGGGCGAGAACTTCCCGGAAAAACGGCCGCAGTTTCCCTCAGAAATGTTAGAAATGTTCTCTACAGAAACAAGAGATTGAAACTTTATTCTGGTTGTCTGTTGTGCATTCAAGGACAACAGTTTTACCACAATGTTTGCTTCTCAGATAAAACTCCTGCAAAGATCTACACAAAAACCAGAAATACCAAACAACAATAATGAATGAAATAAAAAGAGTGTGAACAGAGATGTAATGTTAAAATGTTCTTTACAGAAACGAGATTCAGATTCGATTGCAGTTGTTTGTGGTGCATTCAAGGACGCTCCAACAGCAGCTCAACTCTCAGACATCTCAATTTCACTAAACTTGCCAACAAACATCCTAAAGTTCCTGCACAAATCTGCACAAAAACCAAAAATAAATAACAATAATGGATGAAATAAAAAGTGTGTGTGAGTGGTCGTCTCACCTGGAACAGGTAGACGTCTCCGTGCGAGTTGCTCAGGCAGAAGACGTGCTCCCTCCTGGGGTGTTCGGGGACGGCCTGGACGATGCTGTCGTCGGCCAGCAGAGCGTAGCGAGGAGTAAGCTCCTGCTCGGCGCTCATGTTTTTCCCGTAAGTCTCGTAAAACAGCAGAGTGCAACCTGAGGGGACGCAGCGATCCATTATTACACACCAGAGGGGCCAAAAGAGCTGCACATGCTCAGTACGGATATGTGAGGAAATGGTAGCTTAGCAACTGTTATTATTGACAGTTTATATACGTATATATATATATATACACAACGGACAGAGCTTCCTGGTTTGTGAAATGACGCCAACAACTGGCCTTCTTTCTAACGACCAGCAGGGGGCAGCTCCACTGGTTGCGAGAAAGATAGTATTGAGTCTTATGGGGATCTAACTTCTCACTTGATTTTATCAGTAAAGTTTCCTAAATAAATTCCTAAATAATGAATTCCTTCAGATCGATTTGTTGCTAAGGCGGCGGTGGCGTTACCTTTCAGTGTCACCCACAAGTGTCTCCACTTGCGGCGAGCGACCAGCTCCAGCTTCCTGTCCTTGCTGACGGTGATGAGAGCTTTGAAGGAGAGCCATCCGGCCCGTCGCACCACACCCTGCTCCTTCTCGAACAGGACATCCAGCTGCTCGCCTCCTCCCACCTCCACCTCCCCATCCATCTCCTCCTCCCTCCCCTCTTCCTCCTCCTCCTCTTCCTCCTCCTCCTCCTCGCCATCCACGGCGTCGGTGGCGCTCCGGCTGGCGCACTGCTGGCAGCGCGTCCTTCCAGCTCCCGCATGAAGGTTCTCCCGTAGACGTTCTTGGCGCTGAAGGTCGCGCTCCCTGGTTCAAGCTCCTGGAGGAACCACAGTGGACTGCCGGGAACTGGTCTGGTTGTGTTGCAGAGAGTGGAGGGTTTGGAGGACACAGCTAACCGCAGCCAACGATCCGGAGTCCAGCGCGGTTGCGAAAACGTCACTGGTGTCGCTGCGTGCGGCTCCTGAGGTGGAATCAGACGGTTGCATCTGGTTTTTAATTTTCTTTTATTAAATAAGCAAATCAACGTAGCTGTGGTTAAAGGACAAAAATAAAGAAAACAGTGTTGTTTTTCCTCCTGTGGCACTGAGAGGGCTAAAACACTGTATTGACTTTAACACAAAAATAAGATCGATGAAGTTCTATACCTTTAATATATTTTCTATTTATTATACAAAGTAAAATTACAAAAATCTTTATTAATAATTCATTTTTGGAAAGTTAAAATACTAAATTAATACAAATCAAATCAAAGAATGTCCTTCTATATGTGCAGACGTAATTTAATGATATTAGGGCCCGAGCAACTGAACTGCGAAGGCCCTATTGTATTGAAGGAATGTCTTCTATTTCTTTTTCTTATTTTATCTTTTTCCTCTAAAACGTAACGCATTTTGGAGCTCTAACATGCTCAACAACAATGAAACTCGCACACATGTCAGGTCGTGGCGGAAAACTTTTAAATTCTATGTGTGCTTTCGGTTTCGCCACTAAGGTGGCGCTACTATCATCAAAGATGGCGTTTAGGCTAATAACTTCTGCAATAAGTTTGTCGCAAATTCATAAACCTTATATCACCTGTGTTCGGTGAGTGTCGTGAACTCCCGCATATAGGCAACCGCCAACTTCGCCCTAGAATTTTTTCCGCTATAGCGCGAAATGTCAAAACCACTGTTTTCGTGTTACTACTATACGCGTTTGTCCGATTTCACGAAATTTGTCAGGTAGCATCTGGGGGACCATCCTGGGCAAAATCCCATTCAAAGATTTTTTATATTTCAAAAATAACCTGTTATAATTATTATATCCTGTATTTGGTGCAAAAACAGGAAGTGGAGGCATTTCTCATATTGGTAGTGTCTGATATGACACAACTTGAAATCGCATAGTTCCAACATGTGTTTTTCCTCAGGGATCAATGTCAAATTTCAAGGCCATCACCACAAGGATGGCCCGGCTTCTTTAAATTAACAAGTTTATATGTCGCGCATCGGTCACGTTGGATTAAAATGAAATCTTGGTAGGAATAACTTGCCATGGCCCTGAGGCTCTCCTATATAAATGTGCAAACAATCCACCACTAGGGTGGCGTCTTGGTGGGAATGGTAAATCACTGGGTGAAGACCTACTAGTTTATTGAATATGAAATATCGCAGGCACGTGTAGCAGTGATGGCCCTGAAGCTCACATTACCAAATATGTGTTTATACGGTTTGTAGGGCGCCGCCCTACAGGAATTTTAAAAAGCAGCCCCGGCGGCACGTTTCACGATTATGTACCGGAACTCGTAGGCACCGTGTAACTCACCAAGACGTAGAAAAAGCCTCTTGGACCCATTACCCCAAACCCCCACGGGAAGTCGGCCATTTTGATTTTTCATTTTACTTTCGGTGAATTTTTTCGCGTTGTATTTGAACAAAACTCCTCCTAGGGAATTCATCGGGATCTGCTTCAAAAATTGGTCCAGTACAGTCAAAAAATGGTGCTGATTAAAAGTTGTGCTCATTTGTGCATGTAAACGTTGAAGGGCTGTCCGTTGGGTGCCGGTCCCCAAAGTTGGCCCCATATTTAGACTTTTTTGCTCATCTTTTCGGTGAATTTTTTCGCTTCTATTTGATAGCGAACCTCCTCCTAGGGAATTCAACAGATCTGTGTCAAAATTGGGCAGTTAGAGATAGAAAATGGTGCTGATTAAAGTTGTGCATTTGTGCATTACGTTGAAGGGCGTGTCCGTGGCGTGCCGTCAAGTTGGCCATTCTTTACTTTTTTTGCTCCATTTTCGTGTAATGTTTCGTCCTTCTATTTGAACGAACTCTTTTAGGGAATTTATCGGTATGTGCTTAAACAATTGTCAGTACAGCAAAAAATGGTGCTGATTAAAAGTTGTGCTATTGGTGCATGTACCGTTAAAGGAGCGTGATCCGTGGCGTAGGCTCAAAGTCGCCGTTTGTAATTTTTTGTCATTTTCTGTAGCTTTTTCGCCTTCTATTTGAACGCAACTCCTCCTAGGGAATTTATCATGATCTTCCCTTCAAGTTGGTCGTACAGTCACAAAATGGTGCTGATAAAAGGTTGTGCGCATTTGTGCACGTACGTTTGAAAGGGCGTGTCCTGTGCGTGCGTCAAAGTTGGCAGGTTGAATCGAATTCTCAAACTGTGATGCCATTGTCTGTCTTTATTGGGGCTTCGTGTTTTAATGAACTCCTCCTATCAGATTTTGTCCAGATTGATTCAAATTCCATCACTGAGCAATCTGACACACTGGATGATCAAAGTTGTGCTATTTGTGTAACTGTACGTTTAGCGCGTGCCCGGGCGACGTGTCAATTCCGACGATTGGGCACTAAAACACTTGTACTCAATATCATCAGGTACCGCAGAAACACGTCTCAACATCACGAACTTCCGTCGTACGGTGTCCAACTGTCAAGAAACTTCAGCACAGTTGATAACAGTCCGCCCTGAACACGGTCTACATGACGATAATTCAGAATAGTGATCAGGCGGCTCACTACTTGTCAACACCGGAAGTAAGCGGCTGCATAAGCGACTTTGGTCAGATTTATTGAAATTTTCATGTTGTGGTCGGCAACGTGTTACGACGGCATAGTGACGGCGGCCGCCATTCACGGCCCCGAAGTTGCATGGATGCGAGGGCCCGCCAACGCTGCTTGCAGCTTTATTAACATTTATTTTTTATATATTTTTATTTATTAAGGGATTCTAAATCTTCCGTACTCGTACAACCTATGTACTCCCCTCTTACAGGATGTCTTATTGTTTTAAATCTGCTGGCTGTCGTTGTTTTCTACCTGGATCCTCCTCTTCTTCACCTGCTACAGACTTCCGTCCAGATCGGTGAGTGTCTTAATTCGCTCTTCAGGAAAGTATTTGCGGCTGTTCCGCGGTTGCTGTGGCAGGCGGTGACTTCAAGTCTCTGTCCTGCGACAAGGGTAGCAGTGAGGGAGGAGTACGGCTGTCTCACGCTCCGTCCTGACCCCTCCTCCTCCTGGATGAGTCACCAGCAGCGCGTGGAGGAGCAAGGTGGTCCTCTGCTGCTGCTGCAGGAGAGTCTAGGGGCGGTGGGGAAGGCAGGCAGCGTGTGGTAACGGCGTCCAGGGGTGGTGGAAGGGAAACCAGGCCGAAGTCTCCGAGGTCCAGACTGCAGGATCACACAGAGTCTCCCGATGCGCTGTCCTCGCGTGCGACCGGCAGGAGCAGGGTTTTGTAACGCTGGCGGCGGAGTGAAACCGCTGTGCTGTGGGGGGAAGAAGGAGGCTGGATTTAAATCCAGGTGACG
>NW_023340246.1:22147043-22150774 GCF_004916995.1 Morone saxatilis | reverse complement strand
TTCCCAATTCCTATCCCCAAGAGACCAAACGTTCCCGCAGCCGCCCTTGCGCCCGCGTCCCCCTCTTCGATGTTATTCTCTGGAACGTCCGGCTTCCGCAGTTTGGCGCCCCCTCCTTGTTCTTTGGGCGCATGTTCATAATGCCAGATGTGACGCGCCCGCGTGGTGTGGCTGTGCTGTAGCTCCTCCCCGGCTCTGCTGCCATCCCTGACTGGCTCCCCACGCTCCTCCACCAGCTGCGAGCTGACGGCACCTCCTCCCTCCTGGAGGAGAACCTGAGCGCGCAGGAGGGCTTGGCAGGAGCCACGAAGCTGCTGTGACTGTCTGCGTTTCCCATCGTAACCTGGAGGATGACATCATCAACGTGACACAGACGGAGGAGATAAATTACGGAACAACTACAAACGCTGCTGTTTGTCTGCCAGGAAATATGAACTCAGACTTCAAACAGACATTTATATAAATAACTTTACACATATTTCACTTTTTCAAGAGAAACACAAATACGACTGAAACCGTTTCTATGACGACTGCATTGTGAACAACAACAGTAACTAATGCTTCTACCAACACTGCTGTAACCTGGGGCAACAGTGAGCTACGGGCCCCTGCTGACCCCCTCTGGTCATTAATTCTGAAATTACACTGTTCTGTTCTTCATTAGCACATTTGTTATATACTGTAAGA
This sequence comes from Morone saxatilis, assembly GCF_004916995.1. Lineage (NCBI taxonomy): Eukaryota > Metazoa > Chordata > Actinopteri > Moronidae > Morone > Morone saxatilis. Next base: position 22,150,087 of record NW_023340246.1, on the reverse strand, counting down.
GTGAAATGTACTGTATGTAATATAAAACCAGAATCAGGAAACAAGCTGTTTCCCCGACTACCATTTAGAAATAAAGGAATAAACAACCTGTTTTCAGTTGTTTTTTTGTTTCGAAAATAAAAATAGAAAACAAAAAACGACCTATGCTCGGTTTATTGTTCCTCTGTTTATAAAAGGTAGTCCGGAAACAGCTTGTACTGTTAGTTACTACTAACAGGACATATTTCATATTTTCACAAGAACCGCCTACAGCGAACTAGCTCGTACGTTCTGCGATAATACCTCTCCACACCAGCAGGTGGCGGCAGTCTGTATTCGTTATAAAAACAAACACCTGAAGACAACAGTATATCGTATATCAGCCGCTTCTAATGGATAAAAATGTCTGATGAGAAGTTCCACGTTAGCTTCTAAAGTAGCTTTATTTTCCATCCAGCTCAGTAAATCTGCTGATGAAGACCATGTGGTCTGGTTGAAGGTCTGGTTGGCTGTTAGTTTTGTTCTTAAATTCACACATTTTAAGTTTCTTAAAGAGCAACTTAAGTTTCTCTTTTTCTTTTTTAGCTGCAGTGACATCACAGTGCACCGACGCAGCCTGCAGTACGCTGTGACATCACTGCAACAAGATGTCAGCTAATGAATTTAATTAAAATGAATCAAATTACATTCGACCAAACTCGCCTACAGCTCCAACACTAACAACATCTATTAGTTCTAATACTATTAATACTGCAGCTGTTGTATTACTACAGATATTATTATTATAGTAAATGTTTTAAATTAAGACCAGATTTCATCAATGCTTCCTAATCCTGATCTGCTCTGATTGGTTTGTTCATTCAGTCAAACTACAGAACATTAATGCTCCAAACTCTCTGTTTTCCTTAAAACTATTTTATTAATTTTAATCTGATTAAAACATCTTCAGCTGGTTCTCTAATACATATCGTAGGTAATCAATAAAAACACTTCACATCCCAACATGAAAAGCAACATTATCCAGCTTTTACTCGTTTTCTTTTGGAGCTCAAACAAACAGATTCAGAGGTGAAAATAAACACAAACAGGATTTAACAAATAAAAACTGTAAATTTCCACCGATGAACAAAAGTGAATAAAAACAATGAAAGTATTTTTTTACCGGTTTGTTTTCTTCAGAAACTCAGCAGCTCCTTCATTCTCCTCCGTCCTGCTGCCTCCTCTCTCTCTCTCTCTTTACTACTGCAGCTCTCTCTGTCGCCTCCAGCTGCTCCCTCTCTCTCTCTCTCCCCCTGTGTTTGTGTATGTCGCTCGCCCCTCTCCTCACACCAGCTCATCTGTTGGGGGAGAACAGAGGGAGGGAGGGGCTTCATGAGCTCTCAGCACACAGAGCCTGCTGTTGTGTGGACCCTCCCTCCTCTGTGGAGCTCTTCCATGACGTCTCCTCCTCCTCCTCCTCCTCCTCCTCCTCCTCCTCACTCTGTCCTCTGTTTATTTTGGTTTTGCTGGTATGTGAAACAATTTTCTCCTCGTTTTCTGTTTCTTCGCTGTGAGGTCATCAGACTGCAGCTATTTTAAGAAACTCAAAGTTTTCAGCTGCAGAGCAAAAAACTACACGTTTATCATCGATAAATGTGATATTTAGAATTAATTGTTACTTATAAAACTTATAAAATGTCAGAAGAATTCAATTCAGTCACATCCTTGGATTCATTTTTGTCATTGTGAAATAGTTTGGAAATATTCACATTACTTTGATTTTAACAACAAAAAACTGTGTTTTAATCGTCATAAGTCAGAATTTTGGGAAGAAAAGACATAATTACCAGTTTGGGAGTAGCAGAAAAGTAAAATAACTGTGAAAGTGTGACTGATTACTGTTGGCAGGGAGTAATATGTAAAGTAATAATATTACTTTTGAAACGAGTAACAAGTAATAAATTAACAAGCCTAATCCGAAACGCCTGATTTTAGGCTTTTATTTGTAAAACTTGCTGGAAAAAGTAAAAACTGCAAAAATAATTTTACTTATGAATGTTTTTATTTAAGATTTTTTTTATCTTTATCTTAACTTACAAAAAATGTTAAAAGTGTATTTTTCCATCTCAAAAATAGTTTCAGTTTTCTCTTCACTGCTGGAAATGTTTCCGGCATTATACTGGCTAATCGGTCGCTGCTAACGTTAGCTAGAGCTAAAATAGAGCAGCAAGACATTCAGCGAGTCCCGTCTTTAACTTTTTAGCCAACTGAACCATGGACTGTGCTCGTCCCACACAGCGAGAACACAATATCAATATTTAACACGATTTTACAACTTTCATCAGAGGTGGCAAAAATAAACGTAAACGTAGACGTACAGATTATGTGTAGTACTGATAATAATAATCGATAATTCCCCTAAAATGTATTAAAACTGAAATGTAGAAAAAATGTTGGAGGTAAATGTAAAAAGTTGTCATAAAAATAAAAATTAACAAAGTATTTGTAATTTGTTACTTTCCACCATCATTTGAAAACTTATAACTCCAGGACTTTTTCAGGACTTTACATAATCAGAATCTTTCCCTCCATATAAAATCTAAAATACATCCAACATCATCACAAATAATAATAATAATCACAGACTCGTCTGCAGAAAGAACTCCGAGGGCTCATTTCCTGAGCGAGCCAGGGAGAGGTCAAAGGTCACGGCTGACTCCAGCTTCAGTGTGCTGTAGCAGCGAGCTTGGGCACAGCGACGCCCATCCTGTCCCAGAGGTCAGAGAGCTGAGGAGGAAGGACGGGGGAGAGAGAGAGAGAGAGAGAGAGAGAGAGCCAATAGTAACACAATGCCCCCCGAATGCATCGGTGACCTCTGACCTCTCTCACTGAGAACGGGAAGAGCTGAGGAGAAACCTCGACAGCTGGAGCGCCCCGACGGAGACGGAGAGAAGATTCAACAAGTCTCAGAACCACAAACAGGTTTTTATTGATTTCTGATCAACTTCAGGCTCCGTTTAGATCAATACAAGTTCAACATGGCCGACCTTCAGAGAAATGTTGATATATTAAAATATTATATAAAA
>NW_023340246.1:22146525-22147017 GCF_004916995.1 Morone saxatilis | reverse complement strand
ATTAATTTTTCCAGTTTTTTTTCAAAACAAAAAATGTTAATTTAATCAAATAGGAAACTTTATCAAGAATCAATAATAATATGGTTATTATTTATAATATTAATAATTATGATAATATTGATCATTTGAACCCAATAAAAACGAGTCTTCAACCTAAAACCTGTTGAAGCTGCGACTGAAGACGACTGCTAATCAATAATGTAATTATTAGTTTAATAACTAATGATTAAGTTATTGGAGGGAAGAATATTATTCTTATTATTATGAAATCAGTTTGTGTCTGAGGTTAACAGATCAGCATCAGTAAAGGTTGAACAGTCCTCTGACTCTCACCCATCCCTGACTCCCCCTCCGTCCTCCCCCGTTCTGTGTCTCAAACTCAGACACTCTGAATGGAGAAAGTCCGCTGTCCACCTTTGTTTGCTCGTCCTATCGGCCATCTGCCGACTCGCAGGACGCCCCGCCATGGGCGACCCCCCCCCCTCCCTATTC
>NW_023340246.1:22144303-22146425 GCF_004916995.1 Morone saxatilis | reverse complement strand
GGACTAGGCGGGGGTCTGTTTCCTGTCCTTGCTGACTGGGGTCCTTGTCCTGGCACCGCGGGCAGACGGGCGGGGCCCCCCGGACTCAGGTGGGGCCGAGTGTTGGCTTTGGTGCAGCTGCTTCCTCCTCTGGAGAGACTCAGAGGTCCAGAAGAAGAGAAGAAACACTGAAGCTCAGTTACAGACACACAGAGGACCACTGCGACCAGTGGAGTCCTCCGTGGACCTTCGGATGCCACAAACGGACCAAGTTATCAAATCACACCATCTAATTCTTTTACAACGCGCGGCATTATAATGCTTAAGTTATAAACTGCTCCATAAAAGAGACAAACTGATTTAGAGCTTAAAACCAATTCATTAAATCCATTCAGTCCCACCAGTTTCTGCTCATTTGTGTTGAACAGACAGCTACATTTAAAAGATAAAGCTTGCTAGTTAGCTAGCATTCTGGTAACATCAGCAAGCTAACTAGCCAGCTAATTATCAGTGTTGGGCTAATTACTAAAATATATATAAAATATTTTCTAAAAATAGCTTACTTGTTACTCCCTGCCAACGGCAATTAGTTACACTACTAGTTAGATTACTTATATATCACTGCTACTCCCAACAAAATTGGTAGTTGTGTCGTTTTCCCCCAATTTTGGGTTCTGGGACAGTGTGACGGCCATATTTCTGACACTGATAATGAAAGTAATCCCTGGTTACTCAAGGTAATCTAGGTTCAGTTTGTGATTGAGCTCATGGTGACGTTTGGATTTGGATTCTCGACGGTCAAAGCTCAAGATTATTTATAGATTTAAGGTGTGAAAATGAAGCCCGACACACCGGGAAGACAAACAAAACGCTGTTTTTGGAGCTTTTGTCTGAACATCGTCGGTGGTCATCTCCACCCCCCCGTCATCATCCTCTCCCAGCGGGCCGTTCAGCTGCTGTGATGGATCGAGTCCCCGCTCTAATCGACGGTTAATTGAATGAAGTGTTTGTTGGTGTTGGGGAGGCTGACAGACTCAGGCGGTGCTGCAGAGCCTAATCGGATTTGATGGCAGGTCAAATGTAGTTTGGTTGAACCAGCAGAAGGTTATCTGCAGGTCCTAAGTGAACTGTCAATAAATCAGAGTTATTCCACAGACTGTCTGGGGTCTTCTTCCCCCTGGTTGTGTTTCCCCTCACAGTGTCTTCATTTATTGTTCCTGGTTATCAATATGGAACAATAATAAATATCCACCAAATTTTGGTCCAACATGCTGAAATAATTGAGAAGATGGAATCAGTTTCATCGCTGTGTGTCCAGTTTACCACGTGTTTAACCTAGCTTAGCTCAAACACTGGAAGTGGATGGAAACTGCTAGCCTAGCTCCCAATTTATAAACACAACTTAAGTTGGCTAATGTTAGCAAACCACTACCGAACTAGCCAGCTAATAACAAAAATAAATAAGAGATTGGTTCGTATGTACTTTTATGTCTATTAAATGTGGGTTTTAACCGGTTTTGAAAGGTTTGTGTTCAGAAAGACTGTTTTCAGACATAAATGAAGCATTATTAAGAGGAAAGAAATGATGACATGTAAATATCTGTAATGTACGTTCACCAGCTTGTCTCTAACTGTTTCTGCTGTTTGCTGCTGAGTTATGATCCCGCTCTGGTTATTATTAATTATAATTTGATTAATAACGTTTTCAAATACCTGTTACAGTACAGGCAATATCTTTTTGGACAATTTTTAATCTTACAAAAATAATTTTTTTGTGTTTTTCTTACTTTTAGACTAGTTGACTANNNCATTAGTCTCCAGGAACATCCCTACCAAACACATCATTTTGTGCAACAGAAAAAGCTTCATAAATAAGAGTTCAAATCTGGCTCTATTATTTGTTTATGCACCTACCACGTCCACATTCATCAGCACAGGCTGACTATACCCTCAAATGGCCTTTTTTCCCCTGTTTACATTCACACTGGAACAATAAACCAGCGGTTAGTAAAGGAACGTCCTTTCTGTGCGACATACAACAACCAAACAAGATGGAGGACGCCGTGGTCGGAGTTGTGTATTTGTTGTGTTTCGTGGGTTTGGCGATTATAAAGGAGTTGGAGTCTGTCCTAGGTTTCTGCCT
>NW_023340246.1:22135004-22144130 GCF_004916995.1 Morone saxatilis | reverse complement strand
AATTGAATTGAATTTAATTGAAAAGAGATTTTTCCGAATTTGGAAAAACTGTGTTTTAACTGTTTTTAGGACAATTAAAAAGTTCCCTACTAATGACAGGAGCAAATATTTACAGTCCTTGTAAACAAATAAAAGCACGAGGTAACCGCAAACATTCAACGAATTTTCTGTCTTCTTTAGTTAATACTGAAAATATCGGAGACTCTATCACTGACCAGTTACAAGAAAAGGCAAAGAAGAATGAAGAAACTATAGTTGTGTTCAAACACTTCCAGGACTCAGGAGGCATGAAACCAAGTTAAGGCTTTCTTACCACATTGTGGGGACTCCACTGGGCCCCTCAGAGAGCCCTAGAGGCCCTAGGTCCTCAGTCTGCGGGACCACTAGACTAAATGATCCGCACCATAACAACATTTGTCACTGGAACAAGCATCACTAGACTCTGAAAGCCGAATCCAACCACACAACTGTGAGCTTCTCAATGACTGTGTGGAGTGTGCGAGGGGTGAATGGAGGATGTGTGTGTGCTGATCACACTCCTCTTCCTCCCCCTTTGTCCTTCGAGAGACAGCGAGAGAGAGAGAGTGAGAGAGAGGCCGGACAAAGCGGTGACGAGTGCCCGCCGTCGGTCCTTTCATTCAGGCTCCAGATGCTGCTGCGGGGCCCTCTGGCCTCCACAACATCCATCAAAACACAAGATCCACTGTTGGAGAGAAGAGCAACATGCCGATAGGTCAGTGTACTGTGCTGCAGACAGACTTTTTAATTTAGAAAAAGACAAAATCAGGAAATGAGTGGTTTCCTGATTACCATTTATAAACAGGGGAACAAAAAATGGAAAACAGCCCATTTTATGTTATTTTTGTTATTTTTGTTTTGAAAATAGAAACGTAAAACGACCCAAACTCAGATTTTTGTTCCCTCATTTATAAATTCGTTGTCAGCACTCAGAAATGAATTGTTTTCTCATTTCGAAACACAAATCTGTTGGCCTCAAAGTACACTGACCCTGATCCTCGAGTCTCTGTGTGGCTACAAAAGACAGCATATTGCGTCTCATTATTAATGTATTACAGACAGAACTGGATAAAACTATGAACATAGACTTCATGGAATGATCCTTTAAAAGACAGAATAAGGCTCAGGGATCAATCCAGATTGAGGACACCTCTGAAGACATCCAGTGTATCACTGCCTATGTTTGGTGAGGCAGCAGGCATCATTTAGCCGCCGGTAGCGCCATTAAGGCTTCACTACATTTTTGTTTTAATCTCTTTTTCCCCCCCAAGATTTATTGCTGTAACACTTATTACTTAATTATAAAGCCTACAGTCATTGACGCTGTTGCCCCAAGATGAGAGGAAGATAGCCGGTATAGGAGCTTGGAGCTAATAGACAATATGGGACTTAAAACAACGACAATGTAAGTAAAAAATAATGTAGGTAATTAGTTTCTCAAAATAATGAAAAACTTTCTCATCTCATTCTCTCATTATTTTGAGATACTAAGTCAAAATATTGAGAAAGTTTCTCATTATAATGAGTTACAGAATCTTTTCTTCCCGCCGCATTGGCAGAAATATGCTTCATATCTTGATAGATCCTTGTGGACTAATGATGTTGTTGTGCAGCGCAATGAATGAAGAACCTCTGCCAGCAGGAGTTTCTGGAGCCTCCCACTGAAAGAACCAACAACATTAAACACACTGATGGGCCTTTTACGGCTGATTTGGGCAAAAGAGTTTCCATTGAAATAACGTGCTGTTTTCCTCTGAGATAAAACTCTGATTAGCTCCGACTGAAAGGAGACGACAAACGGTGAATAATGATGTTGGTCACAAAAGCCTCGCCGGGTAAAAGGAGCCACATGTTGGCAGCGGAGCCACGAGGCAGAGATGGAAACGATCCAACGAGCAGCCTAAAGATCAGGTGTTTCGTTAACTCAGACGGCAGTTTGTCTTTTTCAGGCTCATGTTGGCCCGGCGTCCAGTTCATGAACACACACACACACACACATTAGCAGGACTCAGTGGTTAGCCAAAAGTCCAACCACAGAGTAAACACAGGCTGGAGGAGCTCAAACAAACTAAACACGAGCTGAATTTGTTGCTATTTAGACATTTCTAATCATTTTTTTGCAGCATTAAGAAAATGGTATAAATGATAAATCCTGAAATGTTATAAAATTCCTTCATTTGTGCCAAAACTTAATCACTTGTTCTTGGAGATATTTACCACCACATTTCATTGAAATCTGAGCATATACCTCATTAAGGTTTTGTAAATCAGTGGTTCCCAACCTTTTTCCTTAAGGATCATTTAGTAAACTGACTCACTTTCATATTTAGTGCACAAACATCAATCTGGGTTCCCTGTTATTCCATCTGTCAGACAGGCCCGTTGTTCCAGACACTCTGGTGTCACCAGCTTACAGTTATTAACTTAAATTATTTATTTTGATCCAAACCACGATCTTCTCCGAAACCCAACCAAACTGCAACCAAATTTAAACTACCTCTTTATCATCATTATCACGAAGACGAATGTCAGCTGACTTTGTCCTTAGTTGCCAAAGCTCCAGTGACAGTATGTATTTCTAGAACAACAGGCCTTCGGAGCAGTGGGCTTTTGGTTTTGGGGTATCGGGCTTTCGGTCCAATGGGACATTCTGTGGACTGTTGGGGTTTCAGAACAATGGACAGCCCTCTCAATCTGATCTAACTCCAGAAAGCAAAGAGGAGTTTTTATCTAAGATCCAAATCAAACACAGTGTAGTTCTGCTGGGTTTGGCGAACATGTGAATCCTCCTGCCGTGACTGAGCTTTTCTGCTGGTTTTGATAATCCTTGTCATAGTTACTGTGTGACTGCTCATTCTCCATGAGCTCATTTGATTTATGTATTTATATGTGCTCTTGTGTCTGTAGCCTTCTTGTTTGTCAGTTTTTGATTAACTGAATGAGTTTTGTGCTCTTTTCTGATGGGACCTATCGAGGCAAAACTTAAGTTGTGCTTCAGGCGGTTGTATATTTATAAGTAGTCTGTAGAAAAGACTTTAGTTTGGACAAAAGGTCTTCTAGTGCGGCTCACACCCGGGCCTGGCATGACATTGTTTAACTGGTGCTGTTACGTCAAACGTGATATCTGATAGGAACGACTGCCAGAACCATAAGAATAAGATGAAAAACCCATGACCTTTACTTTAAGTGCAGACGGTGTGTCTTGAGAACAATCTGCAGACTGAAACAGGCTTATAATGAGATACATGATGCCGTCTAACTGTTTGAATTTACTACTTAAAAAGGTAATTTAAACACCTCCTTCCTTCTTCTGTCCTGTTTGAATCCTCTAGCTGTTTCATGAGAACAGTGTTTCCGTTGTTGTCCTGAAAACATGATCGGCTGTAAACAAGCTCAGAATCCTTAAAGTTCTTCTGAGAGGAAAACAAGAGAAAGGAGCGTTTGTTTAAGGGCAGGTTTAACAGCTCTCAGTGGTTTGTACCAGCTCGGTTTTGTCCTCAAAGGTCACAGGCTGCAGCCGCTGAGCCTCAGAGGAATGTGAACGCTTATACAGTAAACTCGCTGAGGTGAACAAAGTATTTCAAAGACAAACTGGGCAGCAGTTGTTGTTTGTGGGCTGAGCACTCATGCAGAGTCGCGGAAATGATCCTGATCAGACAGAGCAGCCGGACTGAGGCTGAGAAAACACCTCTGATACCGACGAAGACCAAAGTGAAAGCCGACAGGAATTCTGCTGAGCCGAGTCTTTGTGGAGGAGCAGAGAGGTTACGATCAATGCAGATGTTCGCAGATGATTCGTTAACTGTACACAGCTAAGTCTCAACGGCAGGTGTTAAAACAAAGCTACCTGTTAAAAACAGAGTGTGAACCTATTGTGATGTCACCCATCGGGTGTGGAGAACCGCTTTGAAGCCTTGAGTTTGGTGTCATGGTCATCACAATGAAAGTTTGTCGGAGCCAGCGGAGGTACTGCAAGTTGTGCTGCTCTCATTGGCTGCTCAGTTTCGACTCGTCCGTAGCAGGAAACAATGGCTGCTCGAATCTGGATCCATATCTGATCAGCACTAGCCTAGTTTGACAGTTTGATCTGAGTTTGGTGCTTTGAGCTGGACGAACTCACTGAGCTGCCCCCTGTTGGCCTTTACATAGAATGCAGGTTTAAAACACTTCACAGATCTGAATCTCTGTGTCTAAACATTCTTTATGTTTAGATCAACATATTTTGAAGAATCGCATTAGAAACGATTGATGGAAATGGCAAAATTTGAAAGAAAGTCATCACTTTAGCAAAAGTATTTGTGTTTTCAGCTTTGTTTCTAACCGTTTGAGGTTCAACTGGCATCACTGTACTTCACTGGATTCGCCTTAACCAGGAAATACAATGATTGAATTAAATGTTCAGATTTTGAGATCAATGATGCCGACTTGTTAGAGGATTCTTAAATGTGTTGTTTTTAAGCAGCCAGTTGGATGTTGAGATCAGATCAGGACTGTGGGCTTCCAGCCAAACCGTCCTGGAGACAAACTGCTGCAACATCTGGCTGCTGGTGAAGGAATTTCCTACCCTGGTTGTAAACAACATGACGTCAACAACACACACACACACACACACACACACAGATTTCCTCCGAGCTGCATTTGATGCAAACACCTCTGAAGGGTCAAACATCCCGTCACACACTTCCTGTCCTGCTGTCACTGTACAGACGGCCTCTGAGCTTTTTATTCCCCAACAGGAAGCACAAAGTAAGTTTCCACATGTGAAGAACACAGCTGGAACAAAAACCACACCTGGATTTTCAAGTTTGAGCCCATCAGATTTCCACTTTGTCTCTTTGAAATTTAACATGCAGGTTGTTTCATTTGTGGTAAAAATTCTAGTATGAGTTGTTTTGCTGGAACTTCAGTGTCATAAAGAAACATACCAATCGTCTTAACTCCAGAGCAGCCCTGTCCTCTTACATAAGAGCTACTCCCACACCCAGAGAACGAGAGCCACTAGAAACCACAGGGAACTCGGGACAGATTCTCTCTCTCTTCTTATTACACAACACTCAGAAACTGAGGCTGGAAAACAACGAGGACAGAGAGAGAGGGAGAGAGAGAGAGAAAGAGGAAGCTTCTTTGAAGAAAAGATGAAATCAACTGAGCAACATGGGAAATATGACTGTAACGTCGGATGTGACCGAAACCAAACTCAAGCCTCCGATCTTACACGGTGTCATCACTCGGTGGAGCAAACAGTGCAGAGTTTGGAAACTTCCCATGAAGCCATTCTTCTCTTTGCACCACAACCTTATAAAAATGGGGATTAGCTCCCTCATTTCCACCTGCAGGCTTCAAACTGTTACAGGCTGCGGTTTGTCTCTGCAGGTGTCTGAGTTCTGCTCAAATACTGATCGAGATTGACTGATATGTAAAATCAGTCATCAACCAACCTTTTCTCATCCTTAGCTTTATGTCTTCTTCACTTCAGCCATTCGTCAACATCCACACTGACGTTCTGAGTCTTGATGTGTCAGATCTTATCTAAGCTTCCTAGTATAAAGAGTTGGGGTCAGTGACGAATTCCTAAGAAAACTCTTTGAATTATGATCTTTTCCCTCACAGCCCCCGACGGAGCTGAAGTCCAGTCCGACTCTAAAATGAGTTGTGCGGTTCAAAAATCTGTTCCTTTCCCTTCCTTGCCCAGAGCTGCTCTGTCCAAAATCACTTAAATTGGACTAATTGCTAGAAATGTTGAGATGAAGGACGGCCCCAGATATCCAGCCAATAATGCATCAGATCCAAACCTGGCCATTAAGACAGAGCTGGTCCAAAAGGACAAAAAACAAATGCATTAACTTTCTGCTGTTCTGATATTTATTGTGGAGCCTCGTAGCACAGTAACAATAAAAAATATGCTGTCTACATCTCAGCATCAGCATCTTTTACTTTTTCCACTTCAGAAAGTGTTTGGCGAACCGGAGCCAGATGAGTCTGGGAGCTTCAGCAGTCAGCTTCAAGCGTACCGTTACCAAAACCCACTGAGCAACGACGGAAAAACTCCCCAAACGGAGCCAGCGCGACGACAACACGCTGCACTAATGCAGTGGAAATAAAAACCTCAACGTATCAGGAGTGATTTTCCCCCAGAGGAATCGAAGCTGGAGGGACGGAAAGATGTGCCCAGGATATGGGAAACAGGAAAACTGGATATGTTTTCCAATCTGAACAAATCCACTTCAGGAGGGGCTCACCGGCTCCATATCGGCCTTGTTATGAAAAATGTGAAATTTACACCAGAGAAAGAGCCTGAAGGCACAATGAAATGAAAACTGACCTTTTCAACCAAGAAAGAGTTGTACTTCCTTAAACAGAGCCAAATGTATAAAGAAAAATGTCTAGAAGGCTGATCCAAAGTCCAGCTGACCTTTATTTAGTAGAACAGTGAGAATAACAGAGTTTTATTTAACATCTTCAGGCTCATCTGTGTGTAAAATCAAAATATATGACGACTTTATTACAGCGTTTCAGGGATGCCGTCAGTGAGTTCCTGAGCTGAACACTGATTATGTGTCCTAACAGAGCTCAATGTGTCTTTTCATTTTTACACACACACACATTAACGGCTGCATGCCACACAAATTCACATGTATGACTCTGGACAGGGAGGGGCGAGCAAGGGGGTTTATTATGATGTGGGAAAAGAGAGAGAGAGTATTATGTGAGTAATTGGAAGCAGCTGTTGAGGGAAACACTGATCCTGGTTGGTTGTTGGTTGGAAGCTGCTCTGAGAACAGCGGCGGAGTGACGTAACACAGCGACACACAGCAAGCTCACAATCACACACCAGTCCACAAACCAGTCCACAATCACACAATACCAGTCCACAAACCAGTCCATAAACACACAATACCAGTCCACAATACCAGTCCATAAACACACAATACCAGTCCATAAACACACAATACCAGTCCACAATCACACAATCAGTCCACATCGAGTTTAGCTCTCAGATTACAGAAACACATTAATGTAAAGAACCATTCTGCTGATTATAAAACACCAACAACTCCTGAAGCTGATAACAAACTTGCTCAGTCTCAATAACTCCTCACAGTTAACGTTCAGTTTGGATCAGAGTCCTGCACCAAGTCCCTGCGGTAACAAACAAACAACAACAAAAAAAGACAGCGGGTGAGATCAAAAATTTCACCTGACAGGATTTTCTTTTATTGTGAAAGCCTCAAGGACATCCTCTCTGAGGAAACACACAGCATACACTGACATCAGTGTGCAGCTGTGTGGACGCAGCAGCAACAGTGATTGATTCAGCTAAATGGTTAATTATGATTTTAATTTGTGTTTCTAAATGTTACACGGGTCCGGTTCTGAGATCTGCGGGTTTGCAAAACTGAACCTGTGCAGGACTCTGATGCATTAACAACCAATGCTACCGCACAACCTGGTCTGGTAAATCGTATATTGACCTTGTATAGCGCCTTTCTAGTTTTCCGACCACTTAAAGCACTTTGCATGCTTGTGTTCCCCAGATACTGATTTTAGTGTCCTCTAAAGTCATCAGCAGCTCAAAGTGTTAACTTCTCCAGTGAAACATCTCAAGATTAATAGATTAGATAGGCACTAACTTTTGGACGTTCATGGTTCCCAGATGATGATCCTACAGTTTGCAGTGTATCTATGGATGTACAGACTAAACTATTTTAAGCAGATTTATGGACTGATAATGATGAATGATCAAGTCTGAATCTGAAAATGCACGTATATAAAAAACTTTTAATGTCTGTGTGTTCAGATTTAAGTTAAGAAAACAATGTCCTGTTGAGTTGTTAGCAATGCAGCCAGTATCGTAGTGTCCCTCTGTTCTTCCAGTAATCAAATGCACCATAATGGCAGCTGAGGTTCCCAGTACATTTCATGGTAATGTTGAGCTTTTTCCACCACCGTCTGCAAAATGCCCCCTCACCCTCCCTCACCCCTCCAACATGCTAACCAAAGCCTTTCAGTCCTGTGGACAGATGACTCCTGAAATTACAGCTGCAGGCACCAAACAAACCTCATTATCATGAGCTGCACAGTTTCCTTCAGTAATGAAAGCAGGATGAATGTGTGCGTTCATCATGCCTTTATTCTCTGGGAGATTGCTCTGCTATTTATTGAGACGCTTCCTCTGCTTTCTTGGAGAAAATTGCTGAATTATAAGAAATAATAATAAACTGCGTCATTATGCGACAAACCTTCTTCGTTTTAAACTCCATTTTCACTTCAACTGACTGAAATCTGAGGTGTTTGGAGTCTTTAAATTTAGCAGTGAGTCCACAAAAACCCAGTCCAAACCACAAAGTGGAGGGAAAAAAGAAACCACAGTGGTTTCTGCCAAGAACAGTGTTGGCCTTGTTAAATTCGGGTTACGGTATGCTGCTCGACAGCTCCGTCCACTTCCTGTGTTGACGTTGAGGACCACGGAGCTCAAAGAGGCTTTAATTCACCTGCAGGTGAGTCTGAACCGAGTCAGAGCGTCCGATAGCTGCGACCTATGGTGGCCGAGAGGCATCACGCTTCATTCAGAGCCAGAGGTTGTAGGCTCGAGGTTTTACTGTGAGCTGATGGAGACTTGATGTGAGATGAAGAAAAACGACTGACAGCATGAAAGTAACTTCAGTCCTGAGGAACAAACTAATATCTACCCAGGATTTAGATTCTGACAATAAACCTCCGCTAATGAACAAGTTTACATATAAACATGCTTTGTGGACGTTCGATAAAGATGTAATGCTGGTTATTACTGTATAGCTTCATAACAACCTAACGTTACAGATCAAATATAAAAGAGTTTGCTAGCAAACAATGTTTCAATTACCTCTCAAACTTTCCTCGTCCACACATCAATACGCAGTAGGTCTGACGCTAATAACAGAAGCGGTAAAGCCAGCAGGAATTGAGAAATTAGTTTTCCATATGCATTTTAATTCATGATTTCCATTTTTAAGCACATCACAGAGAATCAGATAACGGATAATCAGATAATCTAGAGAACAGTTTTTTTGTTCCCTAATTTTATGAATCGTATAAATGGATTTTGGTTTTCTCATTTCAAAACTAAAA
>NW_023340246.1:22131756-22134992 GCF_004916995.1 Morone saxatilis | reverse complement strand
ACATCTGTACATCACTGCAGCTAGCTGAGAAGTTCAACCGCTGGAAGTCAACAAAATCGAGATTCTCCAGAGGATTAAGTCTTTAAAGAGCACTTTACATTCTATTTTCGTCTAATTAAACATGATCATGTTGGTTATCTTTAAATAGAGGCTCAACAATACTGACAATATGAGACTAGAACTTTATATTTTCTTTAAGCAGAAACTCTTCCTCCGCCCTTTGACCTTCTGTTGTTGCTCTATAATCGGAGGCTAATAATTGCTGTCTCGTGAATTTGACTGTAAAAACTATTTTAAAGGGTCAGTTTGATGTCCTGCCCGAACGGCGGTGGCAATAAAACTCTATGGTGGTGAAAATGAGAACCAATTAGGTTCATTAGCCAGAAGCTGTTTCACTCTTTGCTGTGATTGAGTTCAGCTCTCAGTCAGATCCTATCAGCTCGGCCTCGTGCCTCAAACAAAGCCTCTTGGTTGTCGGATCAGGCGGCTTAAAGACAGAACAGCGGCGGCCGAGCCTATCGCCTCTTGCCATCGCGCAGAAAGCGGCGGTTTCGCACGAGAACATGGAGGTTAATTAGGTAGAAAATCCTCAGCACATTCCAGCTGAACACAGACGCCCTTCTTCTTCTTCTACTACCACCGCCGCTGCCACCGGCTGCTGCTGCGGCGGCCACACTGGCTGCCCGCCCGCCGTGAGGAAGAGGAAACAACGGGTTTAACCTCAGCAGTGTGTTTTGGTGTTTGTGTTGTTGGTGTGTGTGTGTGTTTTCTGAAAGGTTCCTGTCCAGGTGCTTCAGTAGAAACAAGCTACTGTTTTCCTCAAAAGTACTAGTTTTAAAAATGACCGGTGTGCAATCAGTTCGGTTACTATGGTAAGTTGAATAAATGGCTAACAGAGGATGATAACAGTCACAGTATAGTTGACCCTTCACCTTTTGGGTAAACAAGACTATGTAGAGACCTACTTATATGTCTGGGCCGTGTATAATGAAGATGAAACAGAAATCAGAAAGCTGTTTGTTTCCTCATATTTACATATTTACTAAAACCGCTAGGGGAAGGATTTAGGGGAAGGAGTATCCAACAGCGTTGTGTGTTACGCCCCCTCAGTCCAGCAGCTGTATTGGATGCGCTTTTGAGTTGATTTTAGCAAACAATTCCACATCTTAACTGAGAAAAACCCAAAAAAGTGATATAGAAAATAGTTCTAGGCCGTAGTCGTATATATATATCATATTCGTAGTGGTTTTCCATCATACTTTTATATTAAATTGCATTGTATGTGGTATAAAAAAGGTCTTTAAAATGCTTTAATTTAACTTAGAAACATCCAGTCTGATCAGGAACAAATAACAATCCCACCACCAGCATTGGTACCCAACTTGCGACCATCAGTAGTTTGTTTAAATGACGACACCACAACAACAAAACCTTTTAAGTCCTCTGTCACAGATCTGATGTGAGGGTGTAAACTGACTCTCATTATCTCACAGAGGAGACTAATGAGCTCCACTCGCCACTCATCAACATGCTGTTTGACTACGAGGAGACATCTGGAGAGCCAGGAGAGCGAAACGCTCGGCTGACGGAGCTTCAACCTCAACAAAGAGATCATGGAGGACTCTGGTCTCCCACATGTCGCACTGATCACTGAGGTGTTTCTCTTATTGATCACTGGAGCCTCCATTATGTTCAAGCAAATCCTTTCGTTCCAGGCTGCTTTCTATGAGGGATAATCAATCAACACTCGATGTTGTCTGTTTGTGTACTTATGTCATTCATGATCACGTGACCCTTAAACTGAAGCAATGTCTACTTACAACCTATTTTGTCCTGAAGGGCCGTGCACGGCAAGAAAAACAGCGAAAGCAACGTGAGCATCAACACTGTGTGCTCCAGCCTTATCGGCAGCTCAACACGAAAACTGATTAAGTTATTGATGAGCCGGACTTCAGCACTAAAGACTATTGTGTTTCAAAAATGACATTGTTTATGTCTAATTTGCAGCCTAAGATTATTCTATTTGTTGCAAAATTCACAATAAAAGATGGAGTTACAATGTGAGGAGGATGATTCTGTGGTGCTCTCATTTAATGGTAGAAAAAGAAAAAGTAACTGGATCCAAAGTGTCAACAACAAAAAGAGAGTTTCTCCTGCAGATGAAGGATATTTCTCTCTCTCCTGGAGGTTCCACTGCAGGCTGATCTGTCCCCTCAGAAAGAAGCATTTTCATGTTTTAATGCTTTGGATTGTCACAGATTATCCTCCCAACAGTTTCAAACACCAAGGTTTATGTAATCTGAGTGAGGGGCTAAAATATAATAAACATATTTCCATGATATTTGGTCATTATAATCAATTTCCAGGTGTTTCCATGATTGGAAAACTCTCTAAATTTCCAGGTTTTCTAGATCTTCCAGGACATATAAGGGCTGTAGGTAATGATCGATTTATCTCACAAATATCAGAAATATTCAGTTAATGATTCATTCGCTACAGAGAAGCAACAACAAGAAGACATTTTTGCTTGATAAATAACCTCATTGATAATTGAAACAGCTCTGCAGTTCATCCAGTATCAGTTAAAAGGATAAAACCCAGAGAATAATCCTTCAGCTTTCACTAACAAGGACACAGTTTGTGTTTAGTGTCGGCGCTCTCGGACAGAGAGCTGGATATTTAAACTGTCCAAACACTCACAGCAGTAACAACAGAGACCCGACTGTGGGCCTGCTGGAAGCAAACACAGCTCCGCGCGGGGTTTCTGGACACAGGCGAGCAGTGTTCGGCGCCACCACATCGCCACCTGAGCTGCTCGCCTTACAACACAAACAACCAGGTCAAACCGCGGCGGAGGAGAGGTTGGCAGGGGCGGAAAAAGGAACACAACTTCGGGATTTGTTTACAGTTTGACCTGTTTTACATCCTTAAAGCTGAAAATCCTGCTTTCTAATTGGTCAGCAAATTTAGCTACACTGTAAAAAAGAATCATAATAAATAAAAAGTTTATTTTACTGATTTTTTAAATACATAGAAATATAAATAAAACTATAAAATAGTCTGTGAATTGACATGTCTACTGTAAAATAATGTGTAACTGTAAATAATCATAATATTACTGTTTACTTAAAAATAAATCCTTTTTCACATAAAAGGATTAAAATATAAAAGTTATTTTCTGTTTATTCAATAAACTGAAATTCATATTAATACATTTCTAAAATTACATAAAATTA
>NW_023340246.1:22131517-22131656 GCF_004916995.1 Morone saxatilis | reverse complement strand
AACACAAAGATCACCTTCATCATGATTTCTCAGTTTAATTAACGCTTTTAAAATGATCCATAATTAATCTTTTTACATTTTAATGCCAGAAATCCTTCGTCCTGCTGCTTTGGATCAATGCTGTGTGTGTGTGTGTGTG
>NW_023340246.1:22127355-22131359 GCF_004916995.1 Morone saxatilis | reverse complement strand
GTGTGTGTGAGAGAGTGTGAGTGTGTGTGTGTGTGACAGAGAGAAGGTGTGTGTGTGTGTGTGTGTGTGTGTGTGTGTGATTACTTTCATTATTGATTGATCGTTTCGTCACATTTGTGAAAATGCTTATGACGGGTCGCCCTGGTGGCTCGTACAGTCCTCTGTGCTGCAGCGTTCTCACTCTTTCTAAGAAACCTTTTTCCAGGACCTTTCCAGGAGTTTTTCTCGACAGCACTCGCTCACCAACAGTCGTATAATTGACCTGCATTGACCGCCATTTTTAACAATGAAGTGTCTCAGGTTCATTATGAGAAAAAGATCCCTAAAACACAATAAACATTCTTCAGGACAACCTGGATCATTTCCAGGATATTTGGTCATTTTAATACATTTCCAGGTGTTTCCATGACTGGAAAACTACTCTCTAAATATACAGATTGTCCAGGTCCCGCCACCTTCCTGTCACTCTTCCGTTGCTCCGGTCTAATAAAAGGCCATAAAAAGGCCCAGAAACCATCTTTACCTTTAACCTTAACAAGAAAAGAAAGAAAGTGATAAAAAATCTCATTATAATGTCTTTAAATGTCTTCTTTTGTCCAACCAACGGTCCAAAACCCCAAGAGACTCTTCATCAGGATCAGAAATGACTCACATTAAAGCTGCAGTAGGTAACTTTAGTAAAAATAACCTTTCCTCACTGAATCCTGACAGTAGAGACGGATCAGGTTCCTCTGGTTCCTCAGGTTCCTCTGGTTCCTCCTGGTGCTCCTGATGGGATTCACAAGAATCCACCGGGCCCGGACGTTATTATTAGAAAAGTTACCTGCAGCTTTAAGAGGCTGTGAAATACCTGAAGCGCTCAATCAGTTATCACAATAATTGGCAGCAAAGTGTTTTTTTCCATCGACCTCTTGTTGCAGCTCTGAGCTGTTAGTGGACCTGCAGGGCGGCTTCCTGCTGACAGACGGCGCCTCCTGGTGGTCGACTGGCGGTTACGCACTCTGCACGGACTCTGCAGCAACAACAACAACAACAACAACAACACCTGGAGTCACCTGAGGGCCAGTTATACGCACAAATACGTTACCATGGAGATTTATTCTGTGCAGCTCCAGACCAGGATCCATTAATCCGGTAGTGTTATCTGTTCAGACTGCGATCGGAAACCGGTGTGTTTTTGAACTTATTTAATGTTCTACAGGTCGGGCTACTGCCATTCAGTTAACTGTTTAATATCTTTTATACTGAGTTTATTAAGAATATATATAAAGGCATATGATATTAAAAGCTGTGGGTAATTAATAATTAGTCGACTCACTTCAAACACACAACCAGTGAACCAGCTCTGATCACAGAGGCCATCTGAAGCCTTTTAACTTCAGTTATTACTTATTTACTGGCACCATCAACATGTTCAGAGCAGCCTACACTGGTCACTGAATGAATATACAGTTTACTTACAGACTGCTTTAATGTCCACTCACACTCACCGGTTTGCCTCTTTCTACTTCCTGTGTGTCACACTGAGGACTTCTCTCAGCCTCCATCCTGTTAGCACACCAGCAGCTGAGCCGTCTGTGGAGGAGGCCCGTTAATGACGCCCACTATCAGAAACCAAACGGTTGCTTTACCCGGTCAAATATCCACCTTCCTCTCTCTGTGTGTTTCTAAATGCTAAAACGAGTCACGGCCCGCCAGAGTGAATGTGTTAGTGACTTTGTAACAATCATGGCCGACCAATGGCAGCAGCGTCACCCTCCACCACTCCAGCTCTGGCTACCTGTGTACAGCGTGCTGATCCGACTCTCCTCCAGTGTTAAAAAGAAGCTGCTTTTCTCTGCGGGGTCGGAGGTCACAGTGTCTCCTGACCCCATCTCACAGGTCACCACGGTGATGGGTCCCCTCCCCGCCTTCAGGCTGACCTGGATGCAGTCCTGCAGCGAGGAAATCAGATCTTTAAACACAGTTAATAATCCAAACACTGACGGTGTTTACGGTGACTCAGGAGACTCCACCTCTCTGGGAGCAGGAATCTCCAGTTTAGTTTCCTCTGGAGCTTTCACCACCATCACCGTCTGGTCCTGGAAGCCTGGGATCCGGCTGACGTCCTCGTGGGTCACGTAGGCCGACGTGAAGGAAGGTTAAAGAAACGTCTGTACGAACTGTGTTTTAAAATGTCCTATTTCTGCTGCCGTGTGAGTATCTCTGATAACCTTTTTCACAGCAGCCATTCTGACATGATAGTCGGGTAAACACAGCTGTTGTCTAATAATAATAGGGTTGAATGTGAGAGGATATGCAGAGTTTTCCACGTCGTCCGTCATGTCGAAGAGCTGCCTGGCGCAGCTTTTGATGAGGCCGTCCAGCGTGTCCTCCACCAGCTTCAGGTTCTCCAGCTCGCTCTGGGACTTGAGCTGGTTCTTCCTCAGAAAGCTGGAGATCGGACACCTTCCTCTGCAGGGAGAGCGGTCCGAGAGTCAGACAGCCGCAACCCCTCTAAACACCACTGTTCCCACTTGGTATTAAATGTTTAATCCTATATTTCTATATACACACATATATGGAGGCCCTCTGTAATACCCACAGATGTGAAGGGAAACGAACACGCGGACTCACATCCACTTGATCCTGTTGGCCGACTCCTTCTGGATGAGGTTGATCCCGTCCAGGACGTTGGTGATGTCGCACACTCGCCGTTTGTACGTCTGCAGGCTCGTGGCCGCCTGCCGGAGGTCCATGGAGCCGCCCGGCGCCGCCAGCAGCAGCTCCAGGAAACGCTGAGTCAGCAATCCCAGCAGCCTCTGGGACGCGCCTGAACACAACACACACACACACACACACACACACACACACACACACACAACAAGACAACATTAAGATTTTTCTGCTCCAGTAAAATATTTAGTTTCCTTTTTGTTGTTGAACGTCAGGATTAAATATAATAACTGCTTTTTATTTCCAGTTAACCTGCCGATACAGTCCAAACAAATGTTCAAGTTCATGGTGATATAAAACTTTGAAAAACAGAAAATCCTCTGACTGAACTATCAAAATAAGCAGCCAATAAATTCTGTTTATTAACTAATCAATTTTTTAATCTTGAAAGAACTAAACTAAAACAAAAATGCTATTTTCTGATTTCTTAGCAGGTTTAAGGACGTTTATTCCAACAATGAAACTACTTTATAAATACGGGAACGTAAAACAAAAAATGACTTTTATTTTTTTTTTTAAATGAAAATACAACCATATTTAAAAATGCTAAATTTATAAACTTTTTCCGTTTTTGGATTTGAAAAGAAAAATCAACCCATTTCCTGTTTTTTTGGTTTCAAAATAAAAAAAGTAAAAACACATTTTGCCTCAAAACTATTAATCGATCATAAAAACAGTTGTTGATTAATTGAATAGAGTGAACCTGAACGCAGCACTCACCCTGTCCCGAGGCTCTGCTGGACCGGACCGACTGTCTCCTCTGTCCTCTGTCCTCTGCGGCGCTGGAAGGACACAGACAACAACAGAACGTAATGAATGAGATGGAGAACGTTTAGAGAAGGAGCAGTGAGCGGCTGGTTGAGCTGTTACCGGGTCCGTTCAGCCTCTGGAGGACTCTCCACACCTCCACCTGGACCCTGGACAACAGAGGAAGACACTTTATTCAAACACTCATTTCTTTATCACAAACTCTAAACGGCAGACAGACTCCAGACCTGCTGCAGTGGAGGAGCATCTCCACCTTCATCTTCATCCTCTTCATCTTCCTCCTCGTCTTCCTCCTCTTCCTCGGAGGACTCGGCTCCCCAGGGGCTGATCAGGCCCCGCGGCCCGTCCAGGTACGGGGGCATGATGGGAATGACGTCGCTGGTGACCCCGCTGGAGGAGACGTCCTCCGGCAGGAAGTGGTCCTCGCAGATCATGTGACGCTCCGTGGAGTCCTGCTTGTCGGTCTCCCTCAGCGCCGCCAGCCACACCTGAGACGAGGACACCAGGAGAGGACACCAGGA
>NW_023340246.1:22115625-22127255 GCF_004916995.1 Morone saxatilis | reverse complement strand
CACACACTGAAATTTCTTCTTCAGATTGGATTTGAGTTTACAAATCACTTGACACTCAGCAATATTCTCTAAATTAATAATAAAAAGAGATGACTCAAATTAGATAAAGTTTATTATAATAATACGTTTTTTAAGTTTTTTTCTGTCTTTTTACCAACTTACCTATAGGTCCTGATGTGATGATTGATAAATTCTTCACTAAATCATTCCTGTTTATCTTTATTAAAACGTTTTTGGCCACTTTAATATGGTCTGGAATGTAGGTGTGCACTATCAGATCCACTGTGTCCCTCCTTTTAGCGTTCTCCAGTTGACTTGCTGGGATTGCTGGGAGGTCCTTTAGGCTGCCCTCTTTGCCCAGCAACCACTTTAATGTTTCAAAGTCCTCGGCACTCAGTTTTTCGAAAGTTCGTAAGAGGACCTCCTCATCTGTCGCCATCTCAGTCAAGATCTAGAAGATACTGAAAGAAAATCTTTTCTTTAAACTTAACTTCAAAATGTAATTATTTCTACACCTCTATTATTTGGATAACGTTTCTTTTGTTTTAAAGTTTTTGATTCTTTTGAGATACTAAGTCAGTGAAAGTACTCACCTCTACACCTCTATTATAGATCCTTAAAATCTAATGCAATCCATTACAGCAGCTCAGAAACACATCACCACTAACTACAATTGTTCAATTAACACCTCTTGGAAAGTTTTAAGAAAAACTGACCGTTATAAGCATCGTGAAGGTACAATATGTGGTAGAGCTTTAGGACTACCTCATAAATAGCAATATCAGAGACTGAAAATAACTATTTCCATTTATTGAAAACCATCACAATGTACATTATCTGTCTCCTCAAAGCTGTCGTCTGGGAATTAACTAGATTTTCTTGGTTAGATAAAAAACTTTGAGTTCAAGAAATTCCACATAACCTTTGGCCATGAAACACATTTACAGGGCTGGATTTATATCTTCAATTGACCAGTAATAAGAAATAAATTATCCAGGGTTACCACTTATTTTAGTGTCTGTTTAACAAAATATGAAGACTTTATTTCAATAATAGGTCAGAAAATATCACTTATGAGACTATCTAAGACATACTGTAACTGAGGCTGGTGAACAAAACACAGCAGCTTTATGAATAAAACAAACACAAATCCTCTCTCACGTGTCCTCGTAAAGTCCTGTGCACCATAGCAAACTACGGTTGTGCAACTCGTCCTATTACTCATACAGAGAGAGAGAGAGCTAGAGGAAGTGTGCATGTTAACTGAAGTGGGTTACTTTAATAACGCCTGTAATGTCACTGTCTAACTTCCTCTCCTTGTGCTTTTCATGCTATTGTAGTTCACTAGTTGCCAATCTGCTTTGTTAATTGTTTATTAAACTGAGTAAGTGACATATTTTATGGATATTTCATATTATATTCAAAACTGTACAATAAACCCAAATAGTGAAATTGCCTAATAGAACAAGGAAGCACGGACTCTGTCAAAAAAGAAGCCTTTTAAGTCTGCATCCTTGGTGTAACCTGACCTTAGTAGGTCTAGACAAATATATCCTGACTGACTGACTGAAATGATTTGGAAAGTGGTTTTTAAATGTGGTTTTTAAAAAGAAGGAAAAAGAGCAAATACTGACAAATTCTACACAAATGGCAACCTGGCACAGTTCCAACCAGCCGTGTAATGGAAATGCTCCTTAGTCTAATAAAACATAGATGACTCTAAATGTTCATAAAGACTTCATTATAAATGAGAACAGTGCTGTTTGAATAACACCTGAAGTAACTACAGAGCTCACCTGGAGAAAAGAGGAGCTCCTTCAGCTTCACGTCCGTTTCATGGGGATGTGTGGAAGACACTGACGCTCCGAAGCTGGTTTCATTTCTCTATAACTGCAATAACAGCATGTCATGTTGTGTTTCTGCTTGTCTTTACATGCAGAGAGAGCTGTGATAGTCGAGAGAGCTCATGATTAACTGAAAAGAGAAAGAGAAAGAGAAAAATGTGAAAGCCCATTTCCGCCAATGTGACGAAACAAAATAGGGATTTTTTAAATTTGTTATAATGAGAATCAATATATTGAGAACATTACTCTTTATTTTGAGATATTAAGTCATTATTTTGATAAAAATCAGGATCCTTCTCTTCACTGGTGGAAATAGGCTTCCACAGAGAGAACAAAGCAGTGAATCAAATAAATAAAATGTTATTTTCTGATTGTTTCTTTATAAAGCACTAATAGACACGGCCACCTTCCTCCCTGCAGTGTGTACACCTGTTTTCTTACCAAGATCAGTTTAAACCGTTAACGGAAATGCAAATCAGCGCGGTGTGGTTGCAACTGACGAGATTAAAAGAAAACCACTGATGTTGTGTTGAAACGTCTCTGCGGCTTCATAAAGTTTCACTCAGTTTGACAGTTTAGAAAGTTGCAGTTAAACTGTATGATTGAGAGATTAGTGGGACAAGAAGAGAATAACAGAAATATGGAGATGAACATCAGACAGACAATATTTGAGTCTCAAATGTCTGTTTCATGTCTCATGCTGTGCAATTAAGGTTTAATCTGTTAAGATTTTAAACATATCTTCGGTTATTACTATCGGTTGATAGTAATAACAATAACCTTTAGTTTCTTCCACTCCAGTGATGAGTTCATATTTACACATTGTTTATGACCAAAACATCACAGTTCATACTATGAATGTTTGATTTAAGATAATTTGCTGCACCTTTCTTGTATAAAACCACAGAAACCACAATCAGTGCCAGAGAAACCAGAGTAGATGATGTAGTTCTACTGTCCAGCCACTAGATGGTACTAACTAACTGTCTGAAGTGAGCTAAAGAAAAGCTAAAGCTCTCAGTAATGAGACGTCACATGTGCGTTCTACACATACTGGCTTTAAAGTAAGATAATCACAACATTCAGACTAAAAATGCAAAAAGAAAATACATACATGAAGCAGAACTAAAATATTTTCTGATTAAAGGTCTTATATATATTTTTATTTTATTGTATGTGTATTTATCAGGGACAATGCACAGTACACGTATTGTACCAGATATAGCTAAAAGCTACTTTTTGTCTGTAGTTCCGGGGCGGAGGTTACTTGTAGTGCTCAGGTTACACAGATAAAAGATCAGTAGTAACAAAAAACGTAATAGCCTGGGCTTTCTATTTGCTTCAATCACTGAACTCAAAACAAAAGCTTTAACATTTATATCTGTGTAGGCCAGTGGATCTCAACCTGGGGGTCGGGACCCTAAATAGGGGTCACCAAAGCTTCATTGGTGGTCAAACTATATACAAAGTTCCCTGAACAGGAAATAATCTGCTTAAAATTCATCCAAGTCACTCGTTTTACACAAACCGCCTGCAGTTACTGAGTTCACTGTTTGGGTTCATTGTTTAGTTTTTAATATAAAATAATATAATATAAAATATGTCACTGAGTCAGATATTGAATGATATAAAAGGTTCTTGTAATGCAACTAACTTTTATTATTGTTTCAGAATAAAAACCCAGTGTAAGAAATCTGTATAAACACATTTTCGTTTATATATATTCTATATTAATATTTTAGTGCTTTTATCTTATTACTTTTGTGTGTTTGTGGGTGGTTCGGGGCCGGGGGCTCTTGGGTTCATGATTGTAATTTCTGTTTTGTATATGTTTTAATCTGTTGTTGTTGTTGTTGTTGTTGTTGTTGTTGTTGTTGTTGTTGTTACCACCAACCTGACGAGACAGGAGACGTTATAAAGGTTCATAAAGGTTTCCGATCAGTGACCAGTTGATGGCAGCAGTGAGTCGTCAGTCTGAGTCCTGATGAAATAACCTGCAGGAGTTTTTATGTGTGTGAGAGAGAGAGACATTCATATTTACTCTCTCTCTCTCTCTGCTCTGTATCTCAATGCATCTCTCTTCACTTAAACACAACACACACACTAACATACAGACACACACTTACATTCATATACACACACACACTCATTCGAACCTTTGGACTCATTTAGCGCCACTGAACATTTATTAGGATTAAAAAGAGTAAACACAATCAGTCTCTGTAAAACCTCATGTGACCTGAGCTGAACGTTAAAGCTCCATTAATAAAAAGCTTATAAGTCCCTCACCAAAAAGAAACAAAAACATCCATTAAAGGTTCACAGAAGAACCCCTACATTTCCTTAAAACTACTTCTATGAAGGCATTCCACAGGGAACCTACTCAGTTCCCCTAATGGCCACACCTAAAAGCCTAATTGTGCAAATAAATTGCACATTTTATTTTATTTTTTAAACTTTAGCAAAAGAAAACAAATCAATGGATATTTACCAGGCTAGCAGCTTGAGTGTTCAGGTACAACTTCTACACTTGAAAAAAACTGTAATATTCCTGCAGCTGGGCACCAAAAAATACTGTAAAATAACTGACTTGTAAAAATACAGTCATTTTCTATAATTCAAATACAGTTTTTAGCTTTAATCTTATGTAATTTATTGTCTTTTTAATGTTTATTTAAAGATATTTACACTGTTAAACCAATGCAATGATCTATAAATACAGGTGACCTCTGCTATAATACAAATAATCAGGCTTAAATTTACAGCAGAGCGCTGTTATTATTAGATTTTTCTTAGGTTTAATCAGAATTTTAAAAGTTATAGAACTGTAATAAAAGTCATTATCTGTGAATTTACAGTCATTTTTGCTGTTTTCACTGATTGGACAGTTTACCAATGCTTATACACGTCACCTCCGATAACACGACCTCCAGTCTTTCTCAATCAGTTTGACGATGTGCTTCCGAACAGTTTCTAGTGCGCTGAACCCGTCCCATAACGCCACCTACTGTCCAGGTGTGACATAGTGCGAGTGGTTTCGCGCTTCTGGGGGACACGGCGCCCTAGAGCCATAACGCAACGCCTATGCCGATGGGTAAGAAGTATTAGCAACACGACAGGCTACACTTCCGTCTCCTACCTGCTGCGTTACAATCTGTCCCCTAATTCTTGACCAATTTTCTTTTTGAAATACCACACTTGTAGGCTCCTATGTCGCGATGAATTAGTATTAAAACCGTATCTGAGACCAGCTATTCAATTGAACTAATCATACAGATTCAGGACTCATTAAACAGTCATATGCGTTTATACTGTCGAGAAGTAGTAAAACACGTATCGAATTCTCGCCACTAACACGCCTTCCCCTCTAATCTTTCGATTATTATCGGAGTTTCTCCGTCAACATGCGCAACATAGCTGAAATTTACGGTTTTTGATTTACTTGAGCGTAGGCAGTTAGTTTACATGAGCGATATCCAACGCCGTCATTCTGACACTGTGTTGTGCAGAAGTTCCTGCCCTGTCCGTATGTTCTGTGGCCACGCTATTGGTCGTACGACGGTTCCTCTTTGCCTCTGGTCTGCCTGTCATGTACCTTAGATGCTTTCTGAAGGATTTGCCGCTCTGATCCATTGTCCTCTGCGCAGGAGCGACGCGGCTTCCTATGTCCTAAATGCCACTCTGTTGATCTTTTTGTTTTCTAAATAAAAGACTCGCCGAGGAGTTTGATGCATCGGTGGTATTACGCCACGGCCTCTTGTATCTGACTTCTGCTCTGCTTTTTTTTCAAAAGTAATAAGTGGCCATGCTGCGCCGCTGCATCTGGCCCTTTCACAATATAGTAACATACTCTTATGTCTGACGTTACTGTGTATTCGACACTTCTTCCTTCCTGATCACAACTCCGCTCTTCCTGCTCACTTTATCTCCTCCTTTCAGGTTGCATCGTGCTTCAAATCTTCTCGTCAATGTATTGCACGCGCCTCTTTCGGTCGCCTATCCCTTTTGCTTCTTTGGTTCTTGTTATTTATCATGGTGTGTGCTTTTCTCGTCGTCTGTCTGTGTTGTACTCTTCCTTGACCTTACCAATCCTCCTCGCTTTTTTTTCCCTGCCTATGTTGCTTTGTCTAGTGCCGTGGAGTTGTCTGGCCTCTCTCCCTTGTCTCGCCGCTGTATTCTTCCCTTCGACCTTGCACATCCCCCTCGTGCTCTCAGTCATCCTTCTCTTGCTCCTTGCGGTCCGTGTTGTGACCATATCCGTCTAATTAGTGTGTTGTTAGTTCGGTGGGGGTGCGTGCTGTACCGTTCTCGGTCCTTCGCTCTCTTATTCTCTATCTGGATGTTAACAGTTAGTTTCGTTGGGTTTGTTCCTTTTCTTTCTTCCTTCTTAGTTCCTTTTCCTCCTTTTTTTGTCTTTTGATATGGTTTCGTCGCTTTTAGGGGTTCCTCTATAGTCCTGGTTCAGGTTCTTTCTTCTCCTATACTTGTGTTGGTGCGCTCTTCCCTAGGAGCCGGTTGATCGTACCGGGTGCTGCTGTCCCGCCGCTTATTGTTGGTTGAGACGCTCTCCCCTACAGCGCAGCGTGGGGGGTGTGGTGTTGAGACGTGGAGGGTAAAGAGTACCTCTGAGTGCATTCGTGCGGCAAACTGTGAGGTGTTTTTGTGTTATTTCTTATGTGTATCTGTCGTGTGTGTGTCGTTGTTGCCATCGGTCTTTGGTGAAAGATGTCCGGTTTGCAGGTTCCTCCTTACATCGTAGTCTTCTGGTGTAAGTGTTTTTATTTTTTGGACTCCTCCCCTCAGCCTAAGTTTCCTTCCTCACCCGTCTCGTGCTTATTTTGCCTTTCCATATTTTTTATCTATTCTTCCCGTTCTTACTTATTCCTCTTTTCAACTCTCGCCTTTGAATTCTCGTGTTAGGTTTCTCCTCCCCTCTTTTCTTCTCTCTCCCCGTATCCTCTTTTTCTGTGTCATTTGTATTCTCTCTTTATCCCCATTTATCTTACGTTTTGTTTACTTCCTTCTCTCTCCTTATAGGGATGCTGGTACCGAGTGTTTTCACTGATTATCCATGTGTATTATCTTTGGTGTGTCTGTTCCCCTTTCCCGTCTCTTGACCTTTTCGAACCTCTGCTTGACAAGCCTTTCCACTTTGATCCCTTTCATTTGGTTCTCTGCATTTGTGTATCCTTCCCTCTCTTTCTTCCTCCTTATCCTTCTGCGTGCTGCCATTCATTCTATTTCTATTGCGTCGCTTGTCTCCCTTGCCTAGTGTGCTTTTCCTTTTGCTTGTCTTGCTATTCCCATCTTCTCTTTTATGGTGCTCGCTAGTGGTCGGCCGTTTAACTTAGTCCTCGCGTGGTGCTCTTTAAGTGCACCTCTGACTCTTGTTTCCCTCGGATCAATCTCTATCCGATTGTTCTTCCATTTTATGCATTCCATACTTACCCTACCTTCGCGAGTATATCTTATTTCCTTTGCGTCTCTTCGCTCTTTGCTTGTCTGCTCCTTTAGTCCCCACATCTGTCTCTGTTCTTACAGTCTGGTCCTGTCTCTTTCTTTGTCTCCCTCTCCCCTACCTCGCTCTCAATCTCCTGTTCCTTCTTGCATTCTCCGCTCACCTTCTTCTTTCTTATGTGCTGCTATCTGCCTTCCATTATCCTTCTGTGTCCTGCCCTCCTACTCATAGGGTCTTTTTTGGTTCCTCTCTTTTGTCGGAGTGTAAGGGTGGGGTCGCTGTGTTCCTGCGCGGTTTGCAGTAACCGACATGAGCCGTCAGTAATGCATTCTGGGGCTGTATTTTCTGTCTGTTCCTTTCTCCTCGCGTTGGCTGGCATGTTGGCATTTAACAGCTGCATCATGACGTAGACTGACGATTCCTTGCATTCCTTCGCCTTGCATCCCGCGCCGCCCCTCCTTCACCTTCGGCTCCCCGCTTTTTTCACACCCAGACGCAACGTGATGAATCACTGGTATCCCCTCTCTCATCAGAAGGTTCGCTATTTGGTTACTCTATAATTCATCAGCCTTCTGCCATTTTCTGTCTACTGTCCCCGTAGCTCACACTCCCTATGGCTTTGTTTTCTGCTGTCTGTGTTCTCCTCGACTGCGTGTGTTGAAGTCAGGGCTGACAGTGTGAGCTTGGCCCGCAGTCTGGATGTAGGGTATGTCCTCAGCATCGCCTGCATCGCTTGCATCCAGTGCACAGCCCAACCTTGCTACCTTGCAAGCAGCGGCCATGCTACGATTACGACCTCCACCGCCTGAAGACGCTTCCGTGATTACCACCCGATATGCCTAAATGAATGAACGAAGAGGACCAGCGCTTCTTTCACTCTCGCTCCTCTCTGAAAGCTGAACACAGTCTTCTGGGGTTTCTGTCCCAATAAAGAAACAGTCTCTACTTGGCTCCAGACCTCCAAATCACCAAGCTCATGTCTCCAAACTAGCGTCTGGTTTGTCTTCGTCCTGATCACTTGAACGATGGGTATCACATGTACTATTTCAGCGTCTTTATCGTTATATTGTGTGATCTGACATTTAATGTAGTGGCATAGTATATATTTGCTGCGCGATGCTTGCTCGCGCGATCGATCTCTCATCGTCTTGATATCTATTGAGCTCTGTTGTTTCGGTCTCTATAAAAAAGAAAGAATATATATCACTGGTAGTCATACAAAATAACCAGATATGTATAAAAATAAAATAAAAGGAGCGAAGCGAGAAAAAAAAGTTCCGTCTTATTTGTTATCGTGGTATCTCTCTTCTTTTATCGAATTTTATTACGACTCAGTATCATTATTCATTACATACTTCACCTTTTATATTCTTGTAGCTGGTTATGTGTTCAGAGTATGCTTATTGTAGCATCTTTCGTCAGGTTTCCTCTTGCGCCTCTTCACTTAGTACTTACTTGCTCATCTTCTTCAAAGATGTCACCGCCTTTATCCTAGTTATCGTGTGCGTGTGTGCTGCGTGCTGTTGTGTTGTGTAGCACGCCTAATTTATCCTTTACCCTCCTCTTATGCGTGGTTCCACCTGGGTTCCCCGTGTGCGGCTTGTGCACGCGGGGTTGGTTTCCACTTCCTTCGCGCTCAGCTTGCTATGTCATTGATGTACTACACCTGAGCTGAGTATCAATGCTTCTTTCCCGTTCTAGGGGCTCGCGGAGCGCTCTACGTTCAGGTACCTCGGCGCAATCACGCAGTTGAGGCTCTTCTGTTGTTGTATCAGAACTATTTCTCGTTCTGTGTTCTGCTTAGTGGTCTCACTGCCGTGACTCCCCGGTTTTGTTTTCATGTATTAACCAATCGCGCGGCGCAGATATGTGATCGTTAGGCGCCCTTCGTCACGCGTCCTTGGTTACGACGAGATTCCAGCCTACAGGCTTTGTCTTTGCTGTTTTCGCTCAGTTCTCGTCTTCTATCACCGCGCAGGCGTCCATTCGCCCTCCGCTCTTGAGTTGAATATCACTTTCTAGGCGTAGGTGACCCGGCTAGCCGTCTGCTCGGTATTAGGTCAAAAGCGTGATGAGTGCTTCGGCTAAATCTAAGCTCGCACCGGCGCGCCGCGGCCCGTCTTCTAGTGCTCTTCCGGCAGAACAACCGCGGCGCGCGTCGCGCAGCGCCGTCGCTTGACTAGATGCCGCCTTACACCTCACTCCACGTGCGTTGGCGCTCGGGCTGGGCGTCCTCGCTCCGGCCGTACCGCGCCACAGCGTTGAGTGGGGTGTTAAGAAAAGGCTGCCACAGGGGACTTCCAGCTATAGGCCGGGATGGTCTCTGGTTTGAAGGCGTATACAAGAAGAGGCTCCTTAACTAATGTCAACAGGTGGTCTGTCAGCGAGCAGAGCCGTCGGTGAGCTAGTGGCCCAACCGCGCTCGATTTCGGACAGCTGCCCAGGAGTGCCAACGTAGATGTTGCCCACCCGTCCGCGCTACCGGACCGCGAACACCACCTGCGGCCGCTGGCCGCCCGCCTGTCGGGGTTCGGCGACGCGCTCCGCCGCCGCCCGCCCCCGCGACATCGGCAGCGACGAGCGGCCAAGAATGCTCCGCCTAGAGTAAATAGTTACGACCTACAGCCGAATCGGGTTCAATCGATGTACCTGCAAGATACGGGGTTGTGGGCTGGCGGGTTGGCTTTCTTTCTTCTAGGGTCCAGCGACCGAGGCGCGGCTTTCTTGCCTGGTCGAGCGTAATGAGTCAGCGTCGGAGTCGGTTGGCTTACGCGAAGGTGTTCGTCGATACCTGTCAGCCTCGCGTCCACAAGTGCTGGGATGGCCTGATCCTGGCGGCCTGAGAGGAGAGGAGCGCACTCTGTCTTTCCTCCCGCTGTCTCTAATCGTACGGTGGGAACACGTATTCATCTCTCGCAAACACCCACGAAGCGCGCGCGAACGGCCGAGGCGCGAGGTGGAAGGGAAGCAGAGGCAGCATCTGCAGCATTCACCGGTCGGCTCCACCCTCACCCCTCGTTCAATCATGTTGGCGATGACACCACTCCAGCGACATGCTGCCCCCCGTCCATGCCCCGCACGGAGCTCCGCCGCACCAAGACATTCTTACCGCACGCAAGCATGGTCGGCGCAACCATGGCCGAAGACATCGCAGGCCGCCTTTGACCACACTTTGTGGCATGATTCCGCTGTCCGACACGTATATCCTCCTTCTCGCGAACCTCACAATCCACCCATTTATCTTTCCCCGGTCCCATCAACCCTATCTCTTCATACCAGTATATTTCGCATTTCGTTTGCTTAGATCCTGCTTGTGCGCTCGCGCGACTTTCTCCTCGGGCACCAAACACAACAGCATACGCAATACACATCACATAGAAGAGCGATATCTCCCGTTACACACACATCATTGAAAATCCAAGAACAATTCACACCCAAGATAATCCACATGAAAAAACACAACACAAATATAACACAACTGCTTACAGACTCACAAGAATACTCACCCTCCAAACCTTTAGATATGAGAATTTTTAACAACCTAACCACACGCCACATAAAAAAAAAACATCAACATACAAACATGCCGACAGAGAACGCCTAAATATCAGCGGATCCCCCTGTGAATACACGCTCATATTTATTCAAAACGCTCCTGACACACTAAGAGAGAATAACCGACAAACACAACACGGAGGAAGGAGAGGCGAACATGATGACATAGATAAAAGAACAGTTCATAAAACACTACCGATAGGACAACCTGCGAACATCCAAGCGTAATAATCATGGTTTTCAGATCCAAACACTGCAACACCTAATATTAGATCCTGAGTATCTGATCTCAGCTGTTCTGATAAACACCGCCTCACACCGTTCCGTCCTCCGCGTACCTAGACACGACCGCGACGTACCTCCAATCATACAATAGCCTAACATTAAAGAACACACGATTAAGAAAACCACACCTCGC
The DNA here is from genome assembly GCF_004916995.1 of Morone saxatilis. NCBI lineage: Eukaryota > Metazoa > Chordata > Actinopteri > Moronidae > Morone > Morone saxatilis. The sequence goes on along the minus strand of NW_023340246.1, from coordinate 22,115,980 downwards.
ACATCTGTCACAAAGAACGCCTACTTAACTTCCTGCGCTGCATTCTGCCTTCTTGGCACCTACACTTGCCATATAACAATACTGCAGGTCTGAGGATCACTCCAGTGACACGGAAACCGTTTCACCTCGTCTAATGCTGGTGTCACGCCCCTAAACAAATAAAAGAAACTCACACTTGACTTCGCTCACATAAAAGCAAGAGGGGGGAGGGGTGCGCCTAAGGGAAAAACTGGAACCTACTGCTTATCTCTGCGTTAGATCACCTCGCTGTCTACTATACCTGGTATTCGATGCATTAATTTTTTATTGGTGGCTGCTTTGGGCATTCTACATCTTATTGTCAACTTATGGCTTT
>NW_023340246.1:22113688-22115600 GCF_004916995.1 Morone saxatilis | reverse complement strand
AGATATCTGTCAATTAACAAACAAATCCATGTAAAATTACAGAACAAATACTTCTTTACTGTTAATTGTCACTAATTTGACAATTTCTTTTGAAAATACTAATTTACTTATTCAATTAATATTAAAGTATTAACAGTATTAATTGAATATAACAGATTAATCAATTAAACAGTTATTATCTGTGGGAAAGAAAATTAGATTTGCAAACGTATTTTCATCTTTTATAGTGTAAAAAAAGGAAATTTACTTTTGATTATTTACAGTTATTTCTGGGATTAACCCGTCACTGCCACCGCCGAGCTTTCTGAGGGATGCCGCTCTGATCTTGTCCCTCTGCGGCTTCCTATCCAAGCCCTCTGTGATCTTGTTTCAAAATAAAAGTTCCCAGGAGTAAGCAGTGGTTAAAGGGCTGTCTGATGCTCTTTTTCAAAGTAAAAGTCTGCTCTGCTGCTCTGGATTCAATAAGAAAACCTGCTGAGTTTTAGTTTGATCTTCTTCTGTCACTCTCCTTCCTGCTCACTTCTCCTCTTTCAGGTTCATTCAATCGTCATTTGCTCTCTCGTTCCTTCTTTTCATTCTTGTTTGTATAATCTTTCTCTTCTGTCTTTTACTTTCTTACTCAATCTTCCTCCTTTTCCCTCATGTAGTTTTTCCTTCCTGCCTGTTTCCTTCTTTCTTATCCTCCCTATTCATTCGTCTTCGTTTCCTTCTTCTCCTTCTGTCCTTCCTCTATCCTCTTCTTCTTTCCTATTTTACAGTTATTTCCTTTCTTCTTCTCTTCTTTTCCTCCTTTTTGTCTTATATCCTTTCTCTTCTTCCTTATTTTTTTCCTTCCTGCCGGTCTTCCTGTCTCCTTTTTAACTCTCCCCTCCTCTCTTCCTTTTTTCTTCATTACTTTATTTATTTTTCGTCCCCCTGTCCTTCCTCCCTCCTTCCTTCCTATTTCACTCTCTTACTTTTCCTCTTAATTCCTTGATTCCTTTTCCCTCTCTTCTTTCCCTCCTTTCTGTTTTGTATTCTCTCTTTCCTTTCTCTTACTTCCTTCTCCGTTTATTGCTTCCTTTTCACTTTCCATTTTCTTTCCTTCCTTGCTATTTGACTCTCTTACTTCCTTCACTTGTCCTTATTTCCTCTCCATTTCCTCCTCCTTTCTCTCTCTTTGCTCCTTCTTATTCCATTCCTTTCTTCCTTTCTTTCTTCCTTCCTTTATCCTTTTTAACTTTACCCTCTTACTTCCTCTCTCCTAACCTTTCCTTCCTTTTTGTCATCCCTCCTACGGTATCTTTCTGTTCTTTCTCTTGTTGCTCTCTTTATACATCTGTCTCTGTTTCTTTACATCTGTCTGTCTCTGCCCTCTAACATCCTACCTGTTCTTCATCAGCAACCTCCTCCTACTCCTCCATTATCTTCTGTGTTTCCTCCATAGGAGGAATAATGGGATGTAATGTCCCCTTTGATAACACTGACCGGGTTTCTTTCTTCTCCTGTGATGCTGTGGCATTAAAACGTGTTGAGATTCTTCTTTTTCAGGCAGATATCTTCTTTTCAAACCCAACAACTCCCTCCATATTTGTCTCATTCACATTTCATTTTCTTTATGTATCTTCACTCCTTGTTTGTCTGTCTTCTTATTGTTTATGCTCAGGATCCATCAGAAATATTTATCCCTCTCCAGCCTCCTCTATAGAGCCACAGTCGACTCACCTGAAGAGCTTCCGTGATTCAATATGCTAAAGGAATAAGAAGAGAAGCGTTTCTTTCATTCGTCTTTCTAAAGACTGAAACATGTTTCTGGGGTTTTCTGTTCATAAAGAAAATCCTACTTGGCTCCAGACCTCCAAATCACAGCTCATGTCTCCCAAACTGCTCTGGTGTCGTCTTCACTGAAGTGTCACATATATATATATATATA
>NW_023340246.1:22105655-22113588 GCF_004916995.1 Morone saxatilis | reverse complement strand
CAGTGGTTCCCAACTTTTTCCCTTAGGGCACCCCTTATGTAGCATCAGTTGAGTCTTTTTTATAAACTTTTTCTCTGTCTGTATTATGTATTTTTTTCATTTTTAACAATCACGCAGAATTAATAGGCTTCTTTTTGACAGATTCAGGTGTTTTCTTATCGTTCTATCAGGTCTTTGATGATTGAACTTTTCTAGTGGAGGACGAGGCTGTTTATCAGAAAGTGAAGGCTCGGTAAATATAGCTTGGATTCAGGTCTTCAAAGTTTAGATCTTAAATAATAATCATCCTGGTGGTCGGGACCCCCAGTAGGGGTTGAAAAAGCTTCACAGGGGATCGCAAGGCCTTCTTGAGTTTGAAGGGTATAAAAAAAGTTTTAACAGAATATACACAGTAGGCCTATATGTCAACATTTGAAGTCGATCCAATAAATTCCCTAGGAGGAGATCGTTCAAATACACACCAAAAATCGCCAAAAATTACCACGAAATTCAAAATGGATGAAATGGGTTTGGGGTATGGGTCCAAGAGGCTTTCTGTCACGATACAAGTGTGTACCAGTTTTCATACATGTTGGTCGTAAGTGTCTTGGTGGCTGATCCTGGGGAGGAGGGGCATCTGTCTTTCTCCTCGTTAATGTAGTGGACAGTATCTCCGTCTGTCACGTGGAAGACCAGGGTTTGATTCCCAGACGGGGAGTCTTTTTGAGCTTCTGTGCTCCTCCTCTCCACTGCCATTGTTTCCACTTTTCCATGAGAAGGCAGACCCTAAAAGAGCCAGAAGACAGCTCTCTTTTAAGGTTTTCTTTGATACTGCGGTGAATGAATGTCGACAGTGTCTCAGACAGCTCTGGAGGTCCCAGCATCAGCAACCCGGGCAGCAACAGTACCTGACTGTGCACAAGGTAAAACAGGAATATGCAGGATGGATAGGCGTTCAAAGCTGTCAAACAGCTGCTCTGATTTACAAAACTGTGTCTCCACTGAAAGAGCAGCAGCAGCCTCTGTTGTCAGCAAAGAGAACTTAACGAGCTTAAATCACCTTGTGCTGTCAGGCAGTCTACCATCCAATAACGAACGAGGCCTTGTTTTAGTCTCGGCCCTTGGACAACTGACATGAGGCCTCTGTGAAGGTACGGCAGTGTCTCAGCCAGCTCTGGAGGTCCCAGCACCAGCAACCGGGAAGCAACAGTACCTGACTGTGCAGAAGGTAAGACAGGAGCATGCAGTAAAAAGGGCTAAACGGAGCTCATGGATGCAGGCACTCAAAGCTGTCAAACAACTGCTCTGTTTTACCACCCTCTGCTACGTGGACAGACACAAGCACACTGTTTATACGTGCCTTCGGTCACAAACGTTTGCGTACTTGAGGAACCCTAGCAGATATTTGTACAGCTCTTCTAGACTATCCCAATGTCATCGGACCCAATGGACCAAATTCTGACCGCAAAAAGAGTAATTTGGCTGGGTTTAAAAAAAGAGGGTACTCCGTTTTATGGACTCTTCTTTCACAATAAAAGTCTATGGGAAAAATATGCACAGAAATGAACAGGACACAAAACTCCCTGTCTTTCTCCTCGTTACTATAGCGGACAGTATCTCCACCTGTCATGCGGAAGACCAGGATTCGATTCGTGTTTTTGAGCTTCTGTGCTCTTCCTCTCCTCTGCCAGTGTTTCCACTTTTCCATGAGAAGGTAGACACTGAAATTGCCAGAAGATAGCTCTCTTTTAAGGCTTTCTTTGATACTGCAGTGACCACTCTTTCAGTTTTTCAGTGTTGTTTTAGTCTCAGCTCTTGGACAACTGACATGAGGCCTCTGTGGAGGTACGTTATTGATTACGAGTTTGAATACTCTACCCATGTATTTTAGGTGAAGTGTCCAGTCAATACTCTTGACTTCAGTGGCCTGCACATTACCACACAATTCCGATCAATTCCCTAGGAGGAGTCAAATCAAAATACATTGTGAGCAATCTAAATTCTAAATACCCCCAAACTGTCATGACTGACATACAATTGTGTATTGACCCACTGAGTTTTGAAATTTAAAATGGCCGTCTTGGGTTTGGGGTATGGTTCAAAGGGGCTTTTTTACTTGTGTGATCATGATACATGTACGTACCAATTTTCATACTTGTCGTCGTACGTGCCTTGTGGGCTGATTCTGGGGGATGTGCATAAGCCATTTTGCGACGCCCATGTGCGGGACCAAAACAATACTTAATTTTTTGCTACCACTGAATTTTGTGCAAAGTTTCATGAGTTTCTGAGCATCCAAAAATGCAATTCATTTCAATAGGGCCTTGGCAGTGTTGATACTCGGACCCTAATTGTTATTTTTATAGTTTGAATCAATCTTTTTTTTAAGTGAAAAACGCTCAAGTAGCTTTTCGACTTGCATGAAAGAATTTATGTCTTTTTATCTGGACGATTGCCTCTTTTCACCTGCCTTATTCACTCTTAAACCAAATGTGCCCCACACACAGTTTTGGGGACAATCTTGTCCCTTTGACACCAGCCACAGACGGTTATTGTTGATAGATAAAGTTAGCTAAATTAGCTTAAATTAAAACCTGATACACCCAGTCTGTGCCAAAGCTCTGCCGTTTGAATGAATGAATGTTACAGAAAATACCTGTAAGAGCTGAAAATGTGAGTCTGTTACTTACTGTCCCATGAACTAAGCTAGCATAGACTTGATTTACCAAACTCCATTCACAAATAAAGTTGTGCGTCGTCTTGCTGACAGACCCGACAAAGTATGAATTCAGACGTTTTAAAAATCGGCATCATGATGTAGTTATTTCGGCGTCCTTTCGGCCTGTTTATTGCAATTAAATAACAGCAAAACCTGTTAACTTTGTGTTCAGACTAATGGGCGAGTAACACATGGGAACACACAGAAACACTTAACCATAGATGTCATGCACAAATATTGTAGAACTTTGGATTTGGACATTGAATGTAACCTGGAAGGTCAAATAAAAACAAATGAGAGGAAGAGAGGAGATGTAGAGTGAGAAGGACAGAGGGAGAAAGAACGCGAATTAGGCGAGAAACGTCAATAAAAAATGAAGTGAACTCGTTATAGATGAAAGGAGGACACGAGAGAGAGAGAAGGGCAGACAAACTGACAGAGTGACGAGAGAGATCGAGGACATGTCCTCTTTAGATGGCCGAGCCAGGGCCATCTAATCAGCAGTAATACCATTTGACCCATTCAGTGGTTTGATTAAGGAGCCATTTACAGAAGCAATCAAAGAAAAGCAACAGTGTGGACGTTCTTCTTCTGACTTCACTTCAGTGATGGATTATTTTAACATCGCCTATTTGGTTGGACACTTTCATCAAAAGCCATTCCAGAAAGTGAGTACAGTCATTATATAGGTAGAAAGTCAGTGCTTTGCTCTAGTAATCAGGGAATTGAACCTCTAACCATGTTTATCAGGTGAGGAAATTCCACTTTGGAGACGTTCATGTGTAGAATCAGCAAGATGGCGTATTAACCACAGTGGTAAAACCCAACACAACATACACAAATATAAATGTGTAAATATGGACACATCGTTAGAGCAGTTAGATTCTCCACAATTCAATTGTTCAGGTTTAAGTAATAATAAATAAATAAATAAATAAATAATAGGTCTTTTCTGACAGATTCAGTATTTTCCTCTTATTGTTGTTAACTCTTTAGTTTCAATGTCAGTTAACTTTTGAACTTTTCATTTAGTTTTCTTCACAGAAATGAACAAAATGCTGAGATATCGGCTAACTGTGTATATTTTTTATGTTTTCTTACAGCTCTTAAAATCAAGAAGGCCTCACAACCTCCTGTGAAGCTTTGGCAACCCCTAGTGGGGTCTTGGTTGGTTGGGATCCACGGCTATAAGGTGAAAGATGGTAAAACTTTACTATTTCCTTTTAATTCTTATTGTCACATCTTTTTGACACAGAGAAGCAGGATGAGTTAGAAAGAGAAAAGAAGGAACAAATAAAGTGTGTCTGCCCTCAGTTTCCTGCTGGATCAGTTCCCTCTTTACATCCGTCTGACACTCATTAATGCAGATGGTTTACGTGGGGCATTGTGTGTGTTTGTGTGTGTGTTTCTGTGTGTGTCTCATTCTTCTTTCCCTGCCTTAGAGGCGCTCTGTCCGAGTCCATCAACAAGACTTTATTTCCTGCACTGCGCTCAAGTGTTAAATAAATTAGCAGCTGTCGACTGTTGACAGATGTTCGCTGGCCTGTGGACCGCCGCGCTACAGTAAAAGGACCTGCACGATCCCGACTCCCCCCACAGAGGCACATAAACTGGGTTTATTACTTAAGCTTGGTATTGATTAGCCATTTGGAGAAACCGTGCTTCCTAAATTAGCTTGTGCCACATGACATTTAAAGCACCATTTATTTATATTTTGTATATAAAACAGAAATAACTTGCTGTAAATCACAAATAGGGATTCAACTCAATAATTCAACTTGCATTTGCATAACAGAACATTTAGATTATTATTTAAGATCTAAACTTTGAAGACCTGAAAACAAGTTAACACAAGAAGGAAACACTGAACCTGTCAAAAAGAACCTTATTAAGTCTGTATGGTTGAAATGCAAAATTCATCCAAATCTCTGGTTCTCCACAAACGTCCTGCAGTTATTGTGTTCACTGTTTGGGTTCATTGTGCAGTTCATCAGCTGTTCTCTGCTGTTATTGTTAATGTAATATGATAAAATATGTCACTTCTTCAGTTCACTCCCTTAAGGAAAAGATTAGGAACCTGTTCTAAGGTCAGGATCATAAAACCACTTTGTCTGGCTTCAGCAGATATTTTAGTGTTTGATTATAATTTAAATTCAGAGGCTTGCTGATGATTAAATATCCAGTAGATGATGTAATGTTTTGCCGTCAAACACCTGCGTCAGGTTCCAAAAAACACTTTTTGTCCAGTGTAGTGTGTGTTCACTGTAATGTGTGACCTCTCCAGGTTCTCCAGCTTCCTGTTTAAATAATCCTCACTGTTTGCCACTGTCTCCATCTTTTATTCATGCAGCAGACCTTCCACTCATCCTGAACCATATTCATTATATTGTACAGTACTGTTCTCTGTGTACACAGTGAAATGACACTGCACAACAGCAATTTCAGACTGTTTAAATATGCAGATGACATTGCTTTAGGGCGCCGTTTCCACAACAGTGATGATGTCTCTGATTATTTTGCTCAGGTTTTCCAAGTTTGAACAATTGTATAAGTCCGGCTTGTTGTTAATTAAAAATACAGGAACTTAGTTTTTGGGTCAAATGATCTCTTAAGTGCCTCATTACACAGATAGCTGAGGTCTTTCTGCTCATTCTGATATAAAACACATGGTTATATCATATTATGCAAGTCCCTTTAAACTGAATTGTGTATTTAATTGTACACTGTGGGTATGAACGCATTGACTGCTGTAATGTTCAGAGTCTCTGTTATGTTATTGTGATGTTTGTAACATGTTTGAGAGACCAAAGACAATCTTCCTGCGTCCGAAAATAAAGTTTACTCTGTTCTACTCTATATCAGCCGGCCTGCTACCACAAACCTCCACCGGCAGACGTGCACTTAAAATCCAGAGACAGAGAGAGACAGATAGGAGAGTTTGAGAGAGAGAAGCTTCCAGATTGTTAGGTGGAAGAAATAAGTGGAATAAGTTGGAGAGGGCTGGTGAACAGACAGGACAGGGTGGCCGAATATATGAGTGACTGTCAGGAACTTTTGCTTTAAAGACTTCAGATTTTGTCAGAAAGCTGGAGAGGAAGTCGGTCAGTGTACTAAAAAAGAAATTTGTATTCCTGATATTTATTAATAATAGCCATTTTCCAGATTTTTCCTTTGGCAGAAACACTGACCGAAGTCTCGGCTTTGTTCATTTTGTTTGGACAGAACATTTTATTCATTTATTTGTGGGATAAGGTGAGATTTGCATGTTTCAGCTGTGTATTTCTTTATATAATACATAATATAATATAATGGCATTATATATGATATAGATATGGGTGCTGGCTCGGTCAGGTTTTCATCCAGACTGTGGAGCCACTGGTGCTCCAGTTTGTACATCGGCAATTAGCTGATTATTAAGTTGTATATATATTTATTGTGTTTTTGTTAATGTATTTTTTGTATATAGGCTATTGTCGTTTTTTTATTGCTGTGGACCCAAATCAGGTTTCAACACGAGAGACAACATCTGGAAAGTTGCAAACTTTAAGCTGCATCAAAAGTAAAGTAAAAGGTGTCACTGATAAACATACAGAGACATTTGATTACATTGAACCTGTTTTAACTCTGAGTTTTGGTTTCATGCCTCTATTTGTACAGCGGGTTCATCTTAGCCTGTGTGATGAATGGAGCCGCCTGCTGCTGCTGGAAACACTGAACCAAACAGAGACACACACAGTTAGAGACTCACTGGTGAACAAAGTGGAGCATTTAGCAGCTAAAGAGCAGATATTTCCCTCAGGAGTTAATGGAGACCAAAACTGGAGCTAAAAGAGGGACAGGTTGGAGCCCAATGAGAGGATCATCATCATCACGTTGCTCTGCGTCTGCTGGATGTGCAAACAGGAATATTTTCACCAACACATCAGTGACCCCGCCTTTACAGGAGGAGACTATGTTACTTTCACCTTTGTAAGATATATAAAAACACTTTGAAATGAGAAAAAGTAAAAAATTAAGACTACGATGGCTGGTCATGTGACCAGATGCGGCCTATTTTTGGGAACCTGTGAGTGAAGCTGTAGGCGAAACACGTTCGCTCTTAAATCACAGTGAAGTCATTCCAGTGTGCCGTGGTTCATTTTTTATGTTTTGCTACCAGCACTTGACTGTTGTTGGCAGAGTTTTGTTTACCATTGTTTACCGTTACTATTTATTAACTAATGCAAATTTTTTCAATAAACCTGAGAAAAATAATCCACAAAAAAAAACATTTACAAAAACAAATCTCATTTTACAACAGAAAGGGATTCTCCGCCACCTCCTCGCTATTATTGGAGTTCTGCACTAACATTAAAAGCTGTCCCTTCTGATCCCGTGTGACAGAACGCCGTCGCCATGATGGAAAACGTTTAAGGGCTGAAGACGACGAGCAGGAGAGAGACGAGGGGGAGGGAGGTTGGCAGGAAGTGTTTGTGGATTACGACACAGACCTGAGCGATTGGATGTGATTGTGTTTAATTAAAAAGCTGTGTCTGCCTGTCAGGCTGGCTGCGCGTTTTGGCTTGTTGTACTATTGTTTGTGCCAAATCTGAAAAACCTCAACACAATGGGACACACGGCGAGCACTCGTACCTTTTAATAAAGCTCCAATCTGCACCTGCACTGCGACACTAAAACGTCCCCTCATTCGTGGCCTTCCTGTGCCCTCGGTGAGAGCCGCTTTCATCAGAGCAAGAAACAGAAAACAGATGAGTAAACTTTATATCGATGTAAACTTTTCACCTCATGACAAAGTTTTTGTTGATTTGACCTCACCTTACCTTGACACTACTGGGGTTCATCAAGTATAATTATTTATTAACTACTTCAGAAAAGCTTGGAAATATACTTACTAGTGTCTGTGTTATCTTTTTAATAGTATCTTTGATTGTTGGTGTGTTTTTGGTTGAATCTACCTCATATATTAGCTTTGTCATGGAAACAGGATTTCTTCAAAAGAGTGGGAACCTTGATTTGGTTGTTCTCTCTGAAACAAGCTGCCTTCGATTTTTAATTAATTCTAAAAACACACAATAGCAAATATGTTTAAATTTTTTTACTTTCTCCTGCAATTTTATTGGAACAAATATGCGTAAAAACATTGCAACGTGCATTGCAATATTTTAGAAAGGTTGCAGTTTAAGGCATTTAAGGCTGCAACAATCCCAAACAAATCCTGGAGGGATTGTTTAGTGC
>NW_023340246.1:22104886-22105610 GCF_004916995.1 Morone saxatilis | reverse complement strand
ACACACACACACACAAACACTAATAATACATCCAATCAACTATTACTAGCATATCTGCCTCCTAGTGGCCATCTGGAGTTCCCTCGACTCTCTGCTGACCCCCCGATCTCCTACAGCGAGCGCCGTGTCTGTTTACTCCGGATCATTGCTGCTGCATCAACATTAATCTCCATCAGCAGGTTTTCCTCAGTGTGTGAAGTGCTGATGAAGGGCAGCAGAAAGCTACAGTGATGATATGTATTGATGAATTTGGCTCCTACGTCTTCATCAAAACATCCATCCTGCATCAAGTCCTGCTGCCCAATATCAAAGCGTGTTGTCTCATAACTCATTCTGTTCGTAGAGACGTCTTCACAGAGCGAAGGATTACATAATGTTAAACAACACAAACTTGATTCATGTTTTTAGCATCTCGCCCTGAACAACTTTGCTCCTCTGCCCTTGAAAGAAAACATGCAGAGAGTAAAAATGAAGCCCTGGTTTGTTTTGCCAACCTGATTTGTAGTCCAAGGACGCTGCACGACACCGGGAAGGAAGTCTAGTAAGTATTAATACGTCTAGGAGGCTTTGTCAGTTTTAGCCTCTTAGCATCCAGTTTAATTATTGCATCTTTTAAGTTTAAGATCATCTGTCACGGTGCTGCACTGTCACAAACTGTCATCTTGTTCCAGCTCTTCTTTAAAGCTATAAGATGTATAAGACTTACTTTTTTTTTTTTTTTTTT
>NW_023340246.1:22097970-22104863 GCF_004916995.1 Morone saxatilis | reverse complement strand
ATTTGGTATCTTTGTAAACTTTGGCATCTCCACTGGAATTTGAAATAAAGTTCTGGCTGTGGACAAACTTTGGCTACACAGCAGAGGTGTGTAGTGACCTGTGACCAGTGGGCGATTGTATATACCAACCCAATATCAGTGTCTGAAATGGGTACCCTTAATTCTACATTTTTTAAGGTCTAACGTGACCATGAAAGCATTTTAACTGTTAAAAAAAGAGAGTGCCTTGGAGTTTTTCCACATGTGTATTTATCCAAAGAGCACCTCAAATGTACCAAAACAGTTTATGAAACCCTAACTTCTTATTGTGTACCGCCACCTCCTGGTGAGTGTAGACACAGTGTAACATTTGATTTTCTTCCCCATTAACAATTTGGTGAAGATCCGCCCCACTCTGCCTCTGATTGGCTAACGTTTGTTGCAGTGAGTTTGGTTTGGATCAGAGGTAGGTGTGGATGTGGGTGTGGTTTACACTCAGCTGCAGGAGAGAGAGAGAGAGGTGTGGGGAAGGCTTGTGAGAGCAGCTTTGGGTGAGTTGATGATCACAGCTGATACATATTGAGTGATCACTCTCTCCTCTTATACTGCAGTAGTGTGCTGGACCTGTGTTGGCTGCCACAAACAAGTGAGAGTGGATGTATGGCGTTGTTGTGTGTTGACTGTGGTTGCAGCTACGAGTTAATAAAAGTTGCGTTGACCAACAGACCTGTGTTGTTGGATTGTGTGCTGAGGGAACCCACGGTAGTAGAGATACTTGCTACAGTAAACAATTGAATTGAATTGGTCCAATGAAAGATCAAATTGAACCATGGTTCTGCTTTTTTCTAGTGGGGAAAACATTTTTATTGGTTTGGAGGAGCAGTGTTCCTACCTTTTAAGTTATGTACCTGATGTAACTTAAATATGTTACATAAAATAAATTACTTTTGGTTTGAAATGGGACACAAACAGTGGCTTCCTGGGTTAAAGCCTGTTTGTTCCACCTCCATATGCAGACTTTATATGGCGTCACCTGGCTTGATAGTTGACAATTGGCAACTTCGGAGTGATAATAATTGGTATCTGTATCAGCCTTGAAAAAAACATATTTGTCTATCCCTAATTTATTTTTACACAATAGAGGCCTCAAGACTTGAATAACTTTTGTTCATCATTGAAGTCTTGGGTATTTACTGCTTCTCGTTGCAGCCGTACACAGCATTGTTTTTGCCCCTGTCATACTGTCCATCGTTAACACACATCAGAGCTCCTGAAAAGCAGCAATTTCATAATGTTGGTCTGCCAGTCGACTAATTTACTCATCAGTGACATAATACGTCTTTGTGGCTTTGTGAACACGATGGTCAGCTATGAATTGGCCACTGCCATTATCTTTTGTGTCTCTTAACATTTAGTCCATAATTGGTTGTTTTTGTAGAAGCAAAACAGACCAAACTGAGGCCACACAAATAACAAACTCTACTTCAGGTCTTTATTTTGGCAGGAACAATGATGAAGAGTACAAAGCCAGAAACGTAGAGCCAAGAAAAGAGGCTGAGTGATGGGTGGGTATAATCAGAACAATAGCAATAACAAAATGCATGAGCACCATACTGGGTCGAGCTGGAAAGATGAAGGGATGAAGAGAAATCTGGTGATTGCTGCGGAGGTAAGAAGTGGATGGAGTGGCCGAGGACAGAGGGAAGAATGGGAGCCAAAAATAGGTGCCGTAGTTAAATGGCTCCCATTCAGGCACTGACATAGTGGCCTGAAGGAGTCTGTACCCTTTTTAATTCAAACCCTCCAGGCTGCCAACCTGCCCGCTCTGCTGAACACCAGGACAACACTATCTGAACAGCTCAAAAAACAAACCAGAAAAGCACCTTTTCTGCCTTCTCTGCTAGAGAGAAGGAAAAACCACCCTAAAAAAAAATTACTTAAGGTATCTGCATCTAAGGCTTATTTATTGTCTAGAAATATCACAATTGCATAAAGACGTTAGTAGTAAATGGCTGGTTTTGGGTGTCAGTCCCTCTGAATCAAAAAGCAAATTTGTCTTTCTGGAGCTGCACCAGCAATTAATAATTACACCAGAGTCCATTGAAGAGTCACAGATATCACTTCCAACACTCACTGATTGCATTTTAAGCAAGAGGTCACCACGCCCACCTTTAATTTAGAGCAACGCGTCGAGTCACCAAATTGTTGTTAATTGTCTCGTAAAAAGGATAGAAAAAGACCAGGAAATGTTTTGTGTGTGTTTATGTGTTATACTTAAATGTATATTTACAAATACTTAAAAAGTGTTAAAAAGTGTGTTTTGCCAGTGCAGTAATAGTACTTATTGTATCCAGAACATTTATTTACCATTTAAATTAATCTTAAAATTGTCTGTTCCAATTTCTCCCATACTTACGTGTATTCTATAGTCCATTGATTGACGGCCATTTTATTTCGATGGTACACGTCATACATTTCTTACTGTAGACCACTGACCATATCTGCTACAGTTACATACAATATATTTCTGGATTCAGCAGGCCTTTCTAGCAAACCATGGTTGGTGTGTGTGGGACAATCATAGCCAAAGCTACTTTAAATTTATTTATTTTATCTAAATATTTCCACCTATTGTACTCAGTCCATCAAGATATTCACATTCAGTTTTTTTAGAGCCAACACCAAATTTGGAATGATGATTTTGGCTGCCATGATTCTGTCTTTATCATTTGGACTCAGCTTTGACTTAGACTCGAACCTCTTTAGACTTGGTGTTGATTCGGACTCGTCAAAGGTGGTTTTGACTATAGCACTGCTTGCAAGAAATTGAAGAACAAAACTGCTGTTTCACATTGTTCCCTGCATAGAGCACTGGTTCCCAACCTGTGGTTAGGTGTAAACTAGAGGTGTAAATGTAAAGTGTCTAATAGAATGACGGCCAAGCGTCAGGGACAAAAAAACAGTGAATTTGTCAAACAATAAGTCTATTAAGTCTGTATGATTGTTAGAAAAATAATAAACAAAAATAACATAATACAGAATTGTACAAAGTTTCCTAAACAGGAAATTATCTGCTCAAAATGCATCAAAATCTTTACACAAACTTCTGAGTTCACTATTTGGGTTTATTGTACAGTTCTGAATATATCCATAAAATATGTTCGTGCCGTGAATGATTACAGCAGAGTCATTTAATAAATATACACATAAAACACAATATAAAAGACCACAAGTATGTTTGTTTGGTAAAGTCTTTATAGATGTTTCAGAGCTGCCTGATTACAACAGCCCTGAAGTCTCGTCTGCCCTGCTGAAGTGTTTGTTGACTCTCAATCAGCTGTACGACGCAGCTGTGTGCCTCAGCCTGTCTGCTGTTACGCCAGCTGGAGGCACTTACGAAATCTTTGTTTGAGTTTGTTAGCGAGACCTTTTGGATCAGAGCCTTCCTCAGTTTGATGCCTTTTGACTGTGAAAGCCAAAGTGCTCAAAGATACTTGAGTTTCTCAAACAGTTGCACTAATGAAAGACTTGAGTTTGTGAGTCTTCACTTTTAGTATGAGTGCCAGAACCGTAACTGGTAACTTTTCAGAACGTGACTTTCCTCAGTTTAATATCTTAACACAGGTGGCTGAACACAAATTACAGCTAATTAAAAGACAAGAAAGAACCTCATCAAGCATTTTATTGAGTTTTTTCAGTGATTCCAAACTATTGTTGTTTTCCACCTATCACCAGACAACAATTTAAAGTTGGGCACTTTTTTCTTTGCATGCAATGCCAGTGTTTTAAAAATTCTCACTTTCTGCTTGTCATCTATGGTCTGGTTAATATTAGGGAAATTGTGGTTACAGTTAAAAGGTAGGTATTTCAGACTTATTTTTTGTGCAGGATGAGAGTCAGCACCTCCAAGTCTGAAGCTATGGCTCTCTGCTGGACAATGGTGGTTTGCTTCGTTTGGATTGGGATTGAGTTGCTGCCTCAATCTAAGTCGTTTAAGTATCTCCGGATCTTAAAATGCAGCCCGAGTTGGACAGGTGGATTGGTGTGGTGTTGGCGGCCTCTTTACAGTCCGATACAACGTCTGTATCACTGTTGAGCCTTAAGGCAAAGCTTTTGATTTACCAGTCAATCTACGTTTCAACCCTCACCTATGGTGATGAGGCCAGAAATCAATAAGTCACAGGAGATTTGAAGCAGAGACACACCATTTTGTATCCTTTTCCAGGACAAAATACACAAGTAAACAACGTCAGACAGGCAAGGTGCTCTGAAGCCGCTCCGCTTCTGCAACACTGTCAGTGGAATATAAAGACTCCTGAGAGGAGTTGCTGGTGGAGAGTCTGCTTGATATGCTGCCACTGCGACCTGACCCCAGATAAGCGGATGATAATGGAATGATGAATGGATTTGTTATGTCTATTGAAATTCTCTTCGTCCCGACAGCAATCCATAAATAAAAAATGCACTGAAAAAAATCCAGTATCCATGCAGGGTTTGGAAGAAACTAACCTTAATCTGAGGCAGTTGTTTTACAAGACAAGAGATTTACATCGGATCTTTGGTTTGTCAGTGATGAGCCAATGCATTTGTGCAGTAGAGCATCCTCATGTTGATGAATTAGTGATTTTAACATCATGTTACGTACATTGCACTTTTTAAGATGAATAATGTCGCTTCAAAGCAAGAAATACAACTAAACTTTTTCTTCTTTTGGTCCCTCCGAGATACATATAAAGGCAAAACATGAGCTCTAAGCAGATGGTGTAGATAAACTATAGCTGCAGTCCTCTTTTGAAAGTAGAAAAGAGGCAACTGCAGTAATCTGAGCTGTCAGAAATAAAGCAAGTACAAGTTTTACAGAGTTATACTGATGTCTTTAGAGAAAAGGCCTGAGGGCTTGTCTAGTTTCTTCTAAAAGCAGAGAGACAGTTTGATACTGTAATGATCCCAGAGGGAATCTTTAGCAGCTCAGAAAGACAAAACTTATCTAAATACAATTTCCTGTTCCTTTGTAACACAGGATGAACTTAAAACCACCTATTTTTGTTGAAAAAGCAAAGGCAGGTCTTAAAGCTTATCTACACCTACCATGTGTTGACGGCAGCTTGTCAACACTGTTTTTGGTAGATAAATAATCACTATAGTTACACCAGTAAGTCCTAAGAAAATGGTCTTGACTCAGATTAGGGTTAAATAAGCAAGCCATTATCAAGGAAATATATTATAATTGTACAACACAAGGTTGTATAACTAAATAAAATTTTGTAGTCGTTCGTTTACACCCATGAAATAATTCTGTCTCTGTAAAGATGTGGGCTCTACAGACTTTGATTTCCTGTTGTTTGTCCAGCCAGAGTCCAATTTCGTCCAGACCAGACATTATGCAGGACAAAGTCCAAGCGGGCCAGCATGCTTCCTATATATGGCTCTCTACGTCTCCTCTTGGGGCAACAGCACCAGATGTGGTGAAGCTGGCCCTGCTGATCTGGCTGCGCAGGACTGTTTTCTTCTCTTGTCCCGCAGGAGATTAATGTTATTTTACTGTGTCAGTAACAACTGAGAAATGTCTCCAAATGGTGACTTGTCTTGCTTTGCTGTTGTGTAGTAAAAACCCACTTCCATCCTTGTGATGAGATAAATCCAGAGACCCGCAGTTTTTTTGACCGTTTGGTCCTGGAAAAAAAAGGCCCAATCCCACAAGACTTGTGTTTGGTCCGGTGGGACCCAATTGCAAAGCAGCCCTCTACCCCACGTTTCCTTTTCCTGATCGACCTTTTTTTTGACATGAACAGATTCTAAACAAGTCAACCATTAAGCTAAGTCACTCCTCACAGCCACAAGACTTGTGCAGCTCATTCATTGGGGCAAGAATGAAAAAAGATCAAATACACATGTCACAATTCAACAGATTAAGACTGACTAGTCTCCAATCGCTGGGGTCCATCCAACTCCAGTCTGTTGGAGGTGGAATATTTGTTGCCCAACAGTCTCTTTGATACACCGCTCTTTTGAGGTGCTAAATATTGATGAAGTTTTAATTTTTTAAATACTTAGCTAAAACCATCAACAGCGTTATATATTTCCTAAACGATGTATGCTGATTACATTGATGGGAGTCGTTCTTCAGGTTTTATGCTCTCCATCATACACCAGCTCAGACCAGGTCAATAACTCATTATGCATTTTAACTGGTGGAGATGTACCTCACATTGACCATTTACCTGCCTGTTTTACTTTCACTATGCATTCTTCTAGTAGTAAACCACCTTATTGAAATTATGGCAGTGATGCCAGAAGAGCAGAACAAAGATTAATGTCTGGTTCATAACATAATATCCACTACAGCTCACAAATCTGAAGGCCTTCCCTTTTAGTTGATTAGCTCCCTTTAAAACAGGTACATGTTCCATCTGCTGCCTCTAATTTGATTGGTGTGCACTGTCAATGTGTAATTACACAGACAAGATCCACCGTTTGATTAAATCACAAGGCCTCTGCAACAAAACCTCAACAAACTTTTCTCTCCTCTTTACATCACTGACATCAAGGCAAGATTGGGGAACCCAGGGTGCTTCCATTTCTACAACACATGATGTTCAAGTCATCAGGGTTCCTACTCTGTTAAACCAATCATCTTCCAGGACAGCACTTGCTTAAAAATGTTCATATAAACTGTGGTTTCGGGCAAATTGACGAACATTCAGTTTGCCACAGCACATAAGTAACAGTTTAAATCCAGTAGAATTTATTTCACTTTACAGAAAATTCATCATCCAGTGTTCATTGCACGTACAAGTAACATCACTGCGAACATATTTATAAACCACAACAACAAGAAATTTGATCATTAATAGGTTGATCTGAGGAGATAAATAGTCAGTGCAGTAACATAATCTGGATCCATATCTGATCAG
>NW_023340246.1:22097336-22097945 GCF_004916995.1 Morone saxatilis | reverse complement strand
GGACCATCATTTACTAAATGAACAGCATGCGGTATGGAGCAAGGAGTAAGGATTCTTCTTCTGCGAACTATGAACGTCTGTATGACATTCTATATCCATGTAATCTATATTATTGGCCTCTTTAAATGTATAAATGAGATGCTTATTAAAAACATGAAAAGCTGCCCTCTCCGTGTCCCTATTCTCTCACTCCCTCTGTTTTTCTACCTTTCATCAACACACTTACTGCATCTGATCACAGACCTGAATCACAGGCGGCACAAATAATATTTTAATGAGCGCATGCAGTGAAGCGGCTACAGACCTGTGAGTAGAAGTCATTAAGATCTACGATCAGGTGTTTCAGGCCGGTTCTTATTAGCATTCTCTCCCTTATTTTGTCCAACATGCTCTCCTCAAAGTTAAAAACCATAATTTGCATTTTTATTTCCTCATCTGACATCATCAAACTGAAGCCAGAAGAATGTGTTGATCTTTGATCTCCTTGCTGTCAGATGTGTGAAGCTTGTCACACCTACTTTTAGGTCCTTCAGTGAACAGCATTATAAGTCTAGTGTGTAAAGTTGAGGAGGATCTATTGGCAGAAATGAAACATAATATTCATAGGTA
>NW_023340246.1:22094986-22097264 GCF_004916995.1 Morone saxatilis | reverse complement strand
GGTCCTCTTCTACGGAGGCCGCCATGTTTCCTCAGTAGCCCAGAACGGACAAACAGACACTGGCTCTAGATGGGGACTTGAGGCGAGGGGGGTTGCAATCTGCAACTACACCACTAGATGCCACTAAATCCAACACACTGGACCTTTTGATAGCACAGCATTGATCAATCTCCTGGAAAATGATTACTTAAAAAGAGCGGGAACCCTGCCACTGTATAATTCAAACCTCGCTGCCAAGTGTGAAGTTGATCAGATGAACAGTTGTCGGTGGGTTTCTGACCATCACCGCCCACACAATAGAGATTTTGTGTGTCTACTTATTGTTATTTTACTGTGTCAGTAACAACTGAGAAATGTCTCCAAATGTCAGACTTTGTCTTGCTTTGCTGTCGTTTTGTGAAAAACCCAACTTCATTTGATGACTTTGTCTCGGTCCTTTCCGATGGGTGCCAGATAAATCCTGGGACCTGCCGGCTCCTGCGAGATTATACAATCCCAATGCAGCCTTGAACATCACACTAGGGCTGCACACAATCAAAATATTATCCAAATCGCAATATGGCCAAGTGCAAAATGCAAATTGCAAGAGCTGTAATGTTTTGATAAAAGTAAAATGTGAAACAAACTGCATTATAATGAAGGACTGTAGAGCTGCACAGACGTCCTGGTCTACAAATCTTATTCTCCAGATTTAAGATGTTTGTTTGCTACGGACCCCAAAAAATTTTGCGTCATCAGGGTGAATTTGTAATGCAACAATTATATTTCCACATAACTGTGAATCGCGATATCTGTCGAATAAACACGTTTCTACCATATTGTACACTTACACAGAGGCTGCTATTTAAGGTGCCAGAAACAAACTTGAATTTGGGGTTCTTGTTGGAGGACGTGCAGATGGAGGAGCCGGGGATTGAACTGACAACCTCTTTATTAGCAGACAACCTGCTCTTCTTTCTGAGCCACAGCCATCATAAAACCTTTTTTTTTAAAGTCTGCAGGCTTCTTGATCAGTGGGGACATTTGTTTTAACATTAAATTAATTAAACATCCAAAAGCAGTTTGACTGTTTACAACATTTCACTCTGTTAACACGTGTTCTGTTAGATTGCAAAAACTAAAGTTGCCAAATACTTTTTTGCCTGTTGTTGGTTGTATATTATAACTGAGCCTCCCACTCCGACTATATAGGTCAGAGTGGATTAACACAACCATCTGCACTAATTTTAAACAGACAATTAATTCTCTGGGGGGGGGATAACACTCAAATTCATTACAAATCACTACTTATGTAACCTCTAAAGTGCCTTAGTGTTCATTTTCAGCATCAATTTCCCCACTAATTTTCCCTGTGCATACATTAAGTGGTACAATCAAAGTGCTGCGGCTTTATTTAGCCTTGTTTTTGCTCACCCTCCTGTGTCTGTCGGCCTGAGATAAAACACACGAGCGTCATGTTCCACGCAGGAGGCAGTCAGCCTGCAGAGACAGCATCCGTTAATGTTAGAGTAAGTTAATCTATGGTAATGATGGATCAAACCACGGCTCTGGGCTTTGAATTTGGATAAATTGGAGGGGGGAAGAGGAGAGGAGGGGGATAGAGGTTAGCAGGCAGACACATGAATTAGCGGAGGTGTGTTTAATTTTATTTCCTTCCATCTCTCAGTCTTGTTCTATGAGAGTTAATAGCCTGGAGGGATACTTCAGCCTGGGAGATGTTTGACAGCAGTTATGAGGAGTTTGACCCTCGAAGTGTTTTGAAGCAAAGCACTTTTTGTTCAAATTATGAAAATGGATTCAGCCGAGCTGATTTACTCTCAATTCATTCACTGAGTCAGTATATTATAAATGTTGCAGAGCAGTTCTTGTATTGTGGTTAAGATGGATGAGCAACTTCCTTGTGCTCACCTCTCTGCATCGAGCTGTAACCAGACAGTTCATCCTTTGTGGAGTAGAGGGATTTATAGTTTGTTTAGAAAATTCAAAAGCTTATTTTCGTTTCATCCAGGAGCTGCAGAGTCGTTTAGAGGCATCGAGATGTAATTTGATGTTCACACATACAGTCCAACTTTTTAGTTAAAGGACCAGTGTGTAGAGCCTCCTAAATGTTACACACTGGACCTTTAAAACGGCATTCATTGAATTTTTTGTGGCTCATAAAAGCTCAACACCTCCTGAAACATATATTTCACCTTTAATGCTGCTTTTATAAGATTTAAAACATTAATATTGCAGCAAACAGCTATTCTCTGTGTAAAGATACAGAGTCACATGGTGT
>NW_023340246.1:22093297-22094849 GCF_004916995.1 Morone saxatilis | reverse complement strand
TTTATTCTGTTTCTGTTCACTTTGAATGAAGTTACGATGATCTGGCAGGTTAAATGACCATTTTTGTCTATAGTCTGGTGGCGAGCGATAGCAAGGATTATCGTGAGCTTATATTGTGGCCATTCTCACAAATATTTTCACATCTAACTCTGTGAATTGGTGTATTTCGACCAAACTAGGGATGGTAGTGCCGGCAGTTCAAAAACTGTTACACCATTAAATTTACCACTGAATTTACATTCATGATCCCCAGAGGATAAACTGTAATAACTTTGGTGATCCTCTGACTTGAGCAAGTCAGAATTTTGATTGGTTCCAAAGTTTGGTTTATGACCCAGTACTTGCAAATTGATGTTTACAGCTTTGGCTGTACTTACCATTATTCGCAAATGTTAACACGCTAACACACAAGATATCAAACATTGTCAGTAATACCTGCTACATTTTTTTTTAATATACATTTAAAGTTTTAATAAATAAAAACCTTTATGGAGCTCATCAAAATGTATTTTCCAGTGTGGTACCTTCTTCACCCTTTTTTCTGCAAAGCAATGACAAAATAGCTTTGACTGGTTAAATCTGTGAGCTCTCAATTTGAATATTAACACAGATTTTAAAATCAAACCAGTTTATATTATTCATATACTAAATGAGCAAATAAGATTTGTTTGAGATCGTTATGCTATTAGCAGATTCAAAGCAGGCAAAACCATTGCATTATAATGCACACTGTGTTGCCAATCAGTTGGGACTGTTCACGCTCCCTATGGAGGCTGGATTTGCTCCTTTCAGAATAAGAGATTGCGGCTCTCATTATCCACCTCACACACTTCTATTACCACCACTGGTGAGGTGAAGATGGTCAGTCTGCAGGACGCCACATGGATAATCAGATTAGTTTAGTTTGTTAGAGAAGGTAAGCAAACTCTTTGAAAAACCTCATCAGAAGTGGATTTTTAAACTTGATTTGAGTAAATGATTAAATAATGGAATAATGGAAAAGCACTGCAGATGCTTCGGAGAAGCTGTGGTCTCTAATTAAAGACAAGAATAAATGTACTTTATACCATAATTCTGATTGGCTGCAGGGTGTCCATTAATTCCTAATATGAACGCGATGAAATAAATTCAATGAAAATCAGTAAAATGCTCACTGACAGCGTATTACATTTTTCTGAAATAGGCAGTTTTACTGCTACTATCCACTCATAGTAGACTACAGTATTATTAAAAAGTCAGCACCAACTGACTTTGACTGTCACTAGCATAATGTTAGCTTCCTGACTCGTAGCAGAGCTGAAGGGCTTTGTTGCCAATTATCTATGGTTTGTCCTATTTACTGAACCTTATGGGACAGTAATGATTGTTTCCCTGGTAACACCTGAGGGTTTGACTAACACCTGGAACAGTCATGACTTGTGAAAAACTTTTCATAAATTTTCTTTTCCTGGCAAAGTAGTGTTGTACGGTGTACCGATACTTCAAAAGTATCGCGATTCTCAGAAATTAAAAACGTCACGATTCCTAAATTTATTAGTATCGATACTTTTAA
>NW_023340246.1:22092948-22093197 GCF_004916995.1 Morone saxatilis | reverse complement strand
ATTTTGGTATCGTGACAACACTATGGCAAAGTGACCATGGTGTAAGCAGGATAAAGCCCCTCCCGTTGTCCATTATTGGGAATAAATGGCCTCCCTGGGCACCTTGTCAGGAATTATTCCTACATACAAAAGTGACATCTTAACAAGAAAAGTAACAACACTAAAACTCAACATCAGTGTTAGCAGTCCCAGGCTGTAATTGCAACACTGAAACAGCTTAATGTGTCAGAACTGACAATTTTCTAAAAA
>NW_023340246.1:22088735-22092928 GCF_004916995.1 Morone saxatilis | reverse complement strand
AAAAATGTAGTTCGAATAAATTCAAATTAACTAATAAAAATAAATTCAAAAGCACCTCAGGCGTGTCTCTCTCAAACCTCAGGCTAAAATGCTTTCACACATTATATAATTATAATTATCAGTTCACCTTGGCTCACTAGGTTCCTCCGTTCTGCGTTCACAAAGATCAACAACAGCCTCGCTCACTGAGGGAGGGCATTTAAGTGTCCAATCCAGCAGATGTCAAAATGTGTTGTTCGGGACTAAAGAACATGGACCACACCAGCACTGACCATTTCTGGCTGACGTAAATCCACATGAATGTGAGCAGTGTGTGTCAACAAGAGTTCACACTATTTTTAAACAGTGATTCAGAGGATCAGCAGGTGCTTAGAGCGCTGATTACAGAAGTTACATGTTCAGACTCCGTTCATCTTCTGTTTATAGAAGCAAATGATGTTGCACCTGCAAATGTAAAATGTATCTCTGCATGCATAATAATGAGTAATATTGCTTTTGACTCCATAAATAGTTGACTGTGCACTTCTTCCTCATTACTATTATCATGATATTCTAAAGACTTTATATTCCAATAAAAGATAATGTGAGATAATTAAATTAACTGGTAATAAATAACGTTAATTCCTCACATTTAAAGGATGATGAGTGATGTCCTAAAGTCAAAGTCCCTGCTTAACTCTGCTTCTCGCCATGGAGAAGGATAAAACAGCCATAAGAGCTTGACGCGCACACACACACACACATATTTATAACCCTGAAGTATTTACCTAACCTTCACATAATTTGCACCCTAAAACCAAGCCTTAAAGTCCACGTGAAACGGAAAGCAGTGCACTATTTCTTTCTGCACATTTACGTGTTTCCTGTAAAAACAGGCAGCTAATAGTGCTGAATGTGTTTTGTGTCCCCACAAAAGTGTTGGACCTCACAAGTAAGTGGGCTCCCAGCTTTATGGACCCCATGTGTACAGTAAAACAAGCTTGAACACACACACACACACACACACACAGTCATAATGGGCCATAAGACAAAACCAAATCACCTTTTAGACAGAAAGACACAATTGAGACACAAACGAAAAAAAAAAGGGGAAGACATCTTGCATTAGTTTAGACTGTAAGACTGTAGGAAGTGTTTCCTGCCCTATCAGTGTCTCTTCATTTTTATTATGTTGCACTGTCTGTCAGGCTGAGGTCTGTATTGTGTCATAAAAGCTCATTATGAAGTTCTTATTGGACCCCAGGAAGTCCAGTTACTGCTGAGACTTCAGCTAACGAGAGTCATAATGAAGACAGAAAGACGAGGAACCAGCAAATTGAATAAAATAAATGAAAAAAAACAAACAAGGGGGACAGGTCTGTTGATTGATCGATCATTATGTCTCATCAAATGTGTGTATGTGCTCTGCACTGTCTCTCATTACAACTCATCAAGCAATGTGTGTGTGTATGCGTTGACCTCTGTCATTACAGCTCATCAACCAGCTGTCAATCACTCAACAGAAACCCCCCTCACACACTGTGAGTATGTGTGTATGTATATTTATATTGTATATAATATATAATCAAGGCTTTTATTCTCATTTCACAGTATTTACATACATGGAGACAAATGACACCGCAAGTAACAAAAGATCAATATTCACTTCACCTGTAAGTACCATTAATCTACCATCTTTGCCAAGATCTTTGGTATTTCTGATAAAATAAAAGTTTTTCGTCTATACTCGTCTATACTATAGTAATTTTGCTTTCTATTGTATTTTCTAAGGTTACTTTGCTCAGTTGTCTTATAAAATACATCCTATAGGATACTTCTTATTGGGTACTTAGCTTATTTCAACAAAAATCTGTTGGCAGCAGTTTCCTGACCATTTATAAATAGTGGAACAAAAAACGGTTGTTTTTCAACAGATTATTTCAATTACCAGCTCTGGTTTGGTGGAAGGATAAATCCTTTAATATCACGCGGACGATAGATTGCCTGAAACGGAACAGGCAGTTTTCAGTCAGAGCAGACCGGCTATGGAAACAATCCACAGAGGGAGTAAGACACCATGTGACTCTATCTTTACACACAGAATAGCTGTTTGAATGATAGTGAATCACTGTTGTTTACTCTAATTAAACACAACTTTAAATCATTCTGAATAATAACATTTTGGCAGATATAAGCATTTGCTATCAAGCGACTTTGACATTTACCAGAGCAGGTTTATCGATTGCTGGCAGGGATTTAATAATGATTGGATTATTGTTGTTTTGGACGTGTCCTTGAGCTGTCTTCAGAGCTATCCTTCCACCTGACGTGGACCGCTCTGGATGAGGAGCAGAGAGAGGATGAAAGCCTCTCTCCTCGTGATTCATCTCCACCTGCGAGGCAACAGCTGGAGCCCGAGAGAGGGGCCCACCAGGCATCACGGTGCGTCTTTGCTGACGTTGATGTAAAGCGAGAAGAGTGGGTGAGACTAAAAGACAAGCTTTCCATCACTCAGAACTGCTCTCAGCTGAAACACATTCACTTAGGTACAGTACTTATATACCAGGAGAGATTAGATGTTCGTACTTCAATTTCATGCTGTTATTTCACTTTGTTCATTTGTTATCAACTGCATTTATCTGACAGCTGCAGATAAAGATTTTTCACACAAAACCTGTAAAATATTACGCATGAAGCAGAAAAAACAAAATAAAAATGGATAAATGAATACATGAATGAATAAAAGATGGTATTCAAATAATACTGGTCACCACTCTGCTGCTTTCAGTTTCTTTTTTTAATACACAAAACACTCAATTATTAATGCCAGTCATTTGGCAAGCATGTTCTTTGTTTCATTAAAGGTAGCTTCTCTCATACAGCGCAGTGCACTACATGCATGAACATGACTACGTAGAAGGCAGATATTGAAACAAAATACTACAAGAAAGGCAAAACATATTACATTTTATTTTCTTTAAAATGTTTGTGATATTTTTATATAAAATTGTTTTATTTCATTTTTGATAAATATTTAGGAGATTTTTCTGCCTACCACTAGAGGGAGCTTGTGTACCAGTTTGATTTGTTTACCATAGTTTGAGAACCAGTGGTCCACAGCTTGCACTGCTAAAAGATTTATTTTTCCAACAGGAAAAAAAAAGGAGAGCAAATTATGTTGTCTTGGTGTCAGAAGACACTTGTATGTGTCAGTCTGGGGGGCAGTTTAAAAGAACATAACTAATCATACCTTTGACTCACTGGATATCTTGCTGCTGTTGGTGCGGTGTGTGTGAGTGTGTGTCTGAATGGATGAGCGAAACGCAAATTGTATGGCACTTCGCTTAATGGCGTTATACAAAATGCAGTCCATTTACCGTTACCATTTACTCTCAAGAGTAGCCCAAACAGGATAAGCAGCTTGGAAAATACATGGTTGGATTGATCGTGCAGCTAAAATGCATCACTAGTGTAGTGATTATTATCTTTTCTGACTGTTCAGAGGCTGTCAGCTGTTAAGGCATCATTTTGTAGTTATTATAGCATACATGGCGCCTGAGAACATACGGGAAGCATACTGGAAGTACAGCTGAGGCTGATGGGAATGGCGTTAGGTTTGGCGGCATTAAGGGGTCACCAAACTCAGCATGTTCATCCCTAATGCTGCTAGCATGGCTAAAAACATCAACTTTTAGAAATTTTGGATTGTCCAGTTGGTTATAAAAGGTGATTTCTACAATGAGGGGGAAGTGAGGACTGATCAACTGCTCTCGGAGGTTCTGAAATTTGGGTCGGTCGATGTCAGTTGTCTTGCACAGTTGAAGCAGAGCAATGAGTCGATTCCCCAAAGTCCAATGGCAAACAGTGTCTGAAAGTGCCATTACAACCGATATGAACGTTTTGACAGTTGGCATGCAGGATGGCACAGATTATCAACGCAGCATGTTTCTGCCTCATTTGCAATTGCAAGTATTATATATATTTTTTATATTATTACATTATTTACAGTTCAGTTTTAACTTTTCATCTTAATATGATAAATATCCAATAAAGTGTCCAAATAATTTTCAGGGGGGTTATTTTTGGTGCAGTACCCACAAGGAAGCAGAAGATCTCTGTGCATTGTTCGGAAAGGACAATCTTTACTCTCATGTCCGACTGTGAAGACAGGAAGAGTACCAGCTCTCTTTACATTTATCTTTCCAATCCCATAT
>NW_023340246.1:22073190-22088635 GCF_004916995.1 Morone saxatilis | reverse complement strand
TCTTGGTGCTTTTTAAGCTCTAGATTTGAAACCGGATGAAGGATTTTAGTCATCGTGACGTCTGATCTTCAGTTATCAGAGAAACAAGCTGAGCTAACGTTAGTCGGCTCTGTTTTCTTCGCAGCCCTCCGGAGCTGCGTCAACATGGTGAGACCAAGATAAATTATAATGACCTTATCATGGTTAGTGTAAATTCAGCAGTTTCCCCTCCTCTTTCCCTTTCCTTGGTGTTTGTGGAATATATAGTTGTGTGATCCGGAAAGGGCGCCGGAGAAACCCTGATGACTGATCTCCCATATCTGTTAGAGGGTGGACCGCTCAGTTGGATGGCCCTGGCCCAACCATGGGCTCCTATCTTGGGACTCTACTTGTTCTTGTTTGTCCACAGTTGTAGTTTTCTGACTACGCGAGTATTTTTTCTGATTATGTGAGGTTATTGAACGTCATTATAGTAATCCTTCACTCCAAGCTTCTCTCGAAAGCCTCCTCTCTCCTCTCAGCCGATGATTCAGTGGTCTTAATGATGACTGACCTCATCAATTTCCACGGTCACGGGCTGGAGGTGTCCACTGGTGTCCGCAGCTGCCTGATCACTCCCCCGGAACTCCAGTGCTGACCTGGGGCAGAAGGAGCCATATGAACGCCCCTCATCAGGCTTAAGGATGCCGGGTTTTAACTGGTTATCCATACGGTTGAGCACCGTGGAAGGCATCTTTAAGACCACAGAGTGCTGCTCTTCACAACAGTTACCATCAATATGAGCCAGTTTCCTTCACAACCTTTCTGACCTTATCACACTGAATATTGGACGATACAGGAGAAACAGTGAGATCACTTGACTCTTTAATCTTAACAGGATTCAGGGTCTTACAAGAGATATGACCCAACAAGGAAAGAAGTGATTAGGCGCACATTGCATGGAATTATCATAGCATTTTAAATATAAGTGGCATCACCTGCATTGTCTGCGCTACAAGGCCAAAACACACAGAAAAAATGTCGTGCAGGAACGGAGCTGAGAAACCTTTTTAGTGGGCTGCTAGGCACCCCCCTTTGATGGGGACGGTAGAAGAAAGGTCCAGTCACCTGGGTTACTATCAACTCTCCATTTCCACCTATCTATTATCACACGTTAGCTGCGCTAGAAATAACCTGTATATTTAGATTGTAATGTGTTATGGAATAAGTGAGAGATGCTATGAATTACTTTTCTTTTGGTTTGGAGAACCCACATATTAGTTTATCACTAACAGGCACAAATAGTATATTTTTTGCAGAAAAACTGTCAGTGACCAGAATACTTAATTGATTCTGTTGGACAACCTTTCTGTATCAAGGAAGCCTGTTGTGTGCCGGTAACGTATCTGCGACGCCCCGCGCCTTCCGCTCTCCGTGCTCAGGTTTATACCGGCTGAAGCTCTGTGTGTGAGTTGTACTTGTGTCATGATCGAGGGACAGTTTTTTATGCAGCATAAAAGGTTTCACTCATTTTGGAATAAAAAGTTTTTTATGAAACAAGGTCGACAGGGTCTTTGGTTTCTGACCCTTTATAGTTAACAGGTTTTTAACACACATTAAAATATCTGTACCATGGTCTGTGCTTCCAGAGACCCAGGCAAGGCGTCCCTCTCGGGAAGGCTACAGACCTATATTTATATATTAACACCTTTGCATCGACATTAGATACTTGTCAGTCCACTGACTGCTCTAAACAGTGGATGGTAAAAATGTGGCTTCAGACTGGATAAACAGTCAATGTATGACAGCTTCTGGCAGACAACCACAACGCTGACGCAGACACAAAGGGGATATGACGCCATCGACAGGCGACCGGTGAAACGCAGCGTTACCTTAACAAACCTCTCTTTAGTTTAATAAGTTAAGAAAACATAAAAAATATATGAAAAATATAAGCCTGTTAATAAAGACAAAAAATACATGATAGAGACAGATACATGTGTAAAAATATCAGGAAAACTCATCTCTGATCAATATTCACAGGAAATAATCTGTGTAAAATGAGTGATCTGGATGAATTTTGAGCAAACTATTTGGGTTCATTTATCAACAGTTCATCAGCTGTTCTCTACTGTTATTGTTACGTAACATGAAATATCCATAAAAATATGTTGCTTTGTTGGGGGTTAATCAGTTTACTCAATGATAGAAAAGGGGTCCATTAAGGAAGAAGGTTGGGAACCACTGTCTTATGTCACTCTCATAGTTAGTGTTGGGCCTGAGCGTCATTATACGAGTGACGGTTTTATAATATGTTGAATTATTTATTTTATATTCTTGCTATTGTTACTTTCCCCTTTTATTTTCAAGTTGTTACAGGTTATGGGAGGGGGTCAGGTGGAGCTATTATTGTTCATAATGCCCAGTAATTTCTGCTTAATCAAATATATAATAAATAATTTGACTCCTGGCTAGTGTCTTCCTATAAGCCTGTGTACAGTTTCCACCAATCAGAGGGTGAAGGCAGCCTGCATGTGACCTGAGAGGTAAAACCCAGCGTGAAACAACGACCAACAAGAAGCTAAAATTGTGCTGTGTGACAGTCATTTTTTTTATCAGTTTACTTTTTCAGCTGGTCACCAGTCTCTCTCTCTACACCTCCTGCTTCCACCACCACCACTTACATGGATTTAATATATCAACAGTATAAAGAAGCTCAATTTAATAGAACTGTAATATCACTATGATGGGGAGGATCCAGTTAATGACCCAAGACTAAGAGACATCTGATTAGATTAGATCTTGATTTTTATTGGTCCTGGGGGAAATTAGTTCTTCTCCATTAAGAGAGACGGCGGTCGGCAACGGGAAAACACCAACTCAGTGTGGGCTGCTCTGATGGAAACATAAAATAAACATGTTGTGTGTATTCGAATCAATTAGAGTATAATTGTGAAGAAAATGTACAATCCATACCTGATACAGGCTGCCCTACAGACATCCAGCCACTGTAGTGTCTACTATATCAGTTGTTCCCAACCTGGGAGTCGCCAAAGCTTCATGGTTCATGGTTCTCCAGCAGATATCTCATAAGTTAATGCATTACATCCGTACCCCCTTTCAAATATAAAACGGGGGGCTGAGGGCTTTGACATTGGCGTTTTTTAAATTTATACTAATATATGGTCTATGGGATGAACCTAACCTTTACTTTCGTCTGCCATGTTTCAGCATAATATGACAACAACTCAACAAACCGTGTACCAAAACTTTCCCAGCTGACGAAGCGTTGCCATTCATTTTCTAATTAGGGAACTGATTTTCCTGTTATTCTGACACCACATGGATGCAGGATGATTCCAGACCTCTCCTCAGGAGTGTGTGGACGTGCACAGACTGGGTTTTGAAGTTTTATTGCACCTGTTTAAGAGAGACCAGTTACACATTTCATGATGTCCCACCTTCACAGACAGACAGAGAGATGGCTCTGCCAGTTTCTCCGCTTGTTCGGCACATTTTAAACAACAGTCATGTTTTCTAACAGCACATGTAATTGTCATTCAACTGTAAACGTGTCTCAGCTGGCTTTGTTTGTTTCCTCCACACTCCTGTTTTCTTTATATTATTTAGGAAGCACTTAAACGTCCTTATTTGTACAAATATCACACGAGCACGTTTCCCAAGGGGTTTACTTCAGCCCTCACTTTGTTGTCAGCTGATCCTCCCTGCTGTTTGGGTTTCAGTGCTGACCACCTGCAGGCATCATCTATTATACATGAAGGAAAAGGAAACATGGCTGCCTTTGTTCATTTCTTAAAAGCAGCCTTCACATCCACCCCACTGGGCCAACTGAGGATGCTTCAATTCAAGGGCCAGTGTGTGCACAGGTCATGAAAGATTTAACACTGTTAGT
Organism: Morone saxatilis; assembly: GCF_004916995.1. Taxonomy (NCBI): domain Eukaryota; kingdom Metazoa; phylum Chordata; class Actinopteri; family Moronidae; genus Morone; species Morone saxatilis. The sequence continues at coordinate 22,084,764 of NW_023340246.1, read as the reverse complement.
CGCTGCTTATTGGCAACACAAGAAGCCAATGTCTTGTCACAATGTGCTTTTATTTTATAGCAAAACAAATATTCACCTCATCAGCTGACGTAATCTCGATCAACCTCAGTTCTTATGATCAAATAATCACTGAAGCAGAAATGGATCACAGCTTATCGATCCTCCCTCGAAAAATAACATAAAACCAGTTAAAGTTCTCCATTTATAGTAATAAACTTCTGTCAAAAGATGATGGATGCAGTATTTTCTTGAAAGAAATCTGAAAATTTGTAGATGTTAGTGGACTCCATTTATAAGCTAATGTTAGCTAGCGTTGCACACTGTTGGGAAGAGGAGAAAGAAGAAACACAAAGTCGGGGAAGGTCTAATTTTTAAAGTTACATTACAACCTCCTAACACATTGGCAATAAAATATGATTGAATACATAAAAATAACATGTAAAACACCTTTAATCTTACCTAATCAAACATTAATATTAGCCCTCTTGCAATAAGTTAATTGACAGCTCATTAAATAATGAGATAATATGGAAAATCTGTTATATTAGGATCTTTCATATTCTGTCCTGGCAACGAGAGTGTGGGTATTCACCTTTATGTATTTACAGTCCTGACAGCCTTTAGATAACAGCGCTGATTGTCTTCCAAACTCATCCTGAATATTCTTAAATATGACATAAAATGGGTTGACAGCCGACTTTCCCTTAAACTGCAGTGGGGAATATCTCCTTATAAATCAGCCACTCACTTGGCAGAATAAAGACATCTGTTTTCACATGACATTCATTCTCTGTAGGGGTGAAGTATCAGGATGTACAGTCCGGACAAGAGGAGGGAGGGCAAGTCCTCGGTACAGCTATGGCCTTGTTGTAGGCTGTCTGAAGACTTAACTGATGTAGACATTATTCATGGGCAAAAGGTCCAGTGGAGAGAGCCTCCATTCTAACAGCAAGAGTCAAGGTTTGGAGCTAATTTGAGTCCATTAACATCTTTGTGTCCTGTCAGGAGAGTCCTCCTCCTGCACTTTCACACATTTTCAGTCTGAATCACTACCTTAAAAGGATAAATCTGATATTTTATATCTTAAATGTGTTTTATGTAGAATGGTGGTTATGTTTTTATTAAATATGTATTCTCTAAGTAATTTAATGGCTTAAAAACCATGATTATACTTGATCTATGACCCCAAAACTGCCAATACTGCACTTCTTCTTTGTATTAGCATAAACAGTTCCTGTTCAAACAGACAACATCTAACCTTTTTGATGTCTTATAACATTAAATCTGTATTTCTTATCGTTTCATCTGTGAAAAGTTGAAATAGATTAGTATTTAAGAATTTAAGCATGATTATACAGATTTTGCTGGGACTTAATGTCAATAAACAGATCAAAATTACACCAAAATCACTACATCATGATGGTGATTAGAAGATTTTTTGTCGGGTCTATGTGCAAGACAACTTTTAAAATGCTTGTTCTCTGAATAGAGTTTGGTTGATCAGGGCTATGATAACTTTATATTAAAGTAAAACTGATGGCTGGTATAACAGACACATATTTTTGGCACTCACCTTTCTTCTTTTACTTTTGCCGTTCTCACTAAAGCTTCACTGAATTTCTTAAATAGAGCTTCCCAGCTCCCCTTCTTATGGGTGCTTCCCACTTGAACAGGATCCCAGACCACACCCATTCATTCTTGATTTTAAGAAGGATAAGAAAACTTAAAAAATATACACAATAGGAGTATATCTCAGGATTTCATTTATATTTGATTAACCCATTTATATATATAATTAAAAGGCTATATCAGGACAAAGGCCAAATATATATGACTGTTAAAAATAAAAATCTAGAACTAACTTCTTTCAGTTATTGTGTTCATTATTTGGTTGCATTGTACAGTTTATGATTTGTTCTGTATTTATTGAATATAATGTGAAATACCCATTAAATATGTCACATAGTCAGGGGTCGTCAATAGATAGAAAAAGGGTCCTTTAAGAAAAAAGGTTGGGAACCACGGAGTTCAAAAATCAATGAAATCAGTAACATTAAGAATTTCCCTTTAAGGACTGAATGTACTTGATTAAGGTCCTCACAAATGTAGCAATACCAGCATATGTGTCACACTGTCTCAGAGCAATCTCTGTATCTCCAGCCGCCATCTCCTGCACTTTATATCAGTATTTGTTGTGTGTTTGTCTGTTTTCATTAGTTGATCAGCAGTTGTCATTTTCACACAGTAACGGAGGAGTGTCCGTCTCTTCTCTGCTCGCCCTTTCACATCAATCTTCTCTCCATTACACTCAGATTGAGGCCAATCTGTTCGCAGGCTCAGCGGTGGACTTGACTCTCGGGTGGACCGTCGACAAACCGGCTGCCTCATTTTCTCATTTGTGTCAAGTCTCAGCGTGCGGTCGCCATTGCTCGCTGAGGTCGTCGGTCTGAGAGTCAAACATTGGTACACGTCATACAAATAATTTCAAAACCACAAATTCAACAGGACACTTACGTTCAACTCACTGAAGAAACAACTTTAAATCAATAACTTTCTCCAAAAGGCAACAGGTCACATCTGATATATGAAAGTGGAACTGTTTCTAAGTGTTTGGTTAAAAAAAGTATAAAGCCGAGTGAAGTGATATCACTTGAGTCAGTATTGTTAGATTTGTTTCATTTTCAAACTTCAGTCGTGGAGTTAGAAAGACTTCTGTAGTTGCTTCTCCTCTTTGCTGCTTTGCTGTAAAACACAAGTAGAGGGCAGTATTTTCTGGGGTTTCTCTTCATATTGCACAAGTCTTTTGTGTTTAACTAAAGATTCGCTGAGCTTTGTGCTTTTGTGAGAAGAAAGGAATCAGTAACCGAAGGGATGTTATCCTCCCTGACCCCCCTTAGAGGAATTAATTTGTGTTTACTTGAGTTACTCACATAAGTAAAGTGAGGCAAATCTGGATTACAATGGTGGTATGAGCCTAAAATCAACAGATTTTGCTCTGATTTAATATCAATAAACAGATTAAATTGATGCTGAAATAACTACATCATGATGGGGATTTGTAAAAAGTCTGAATTCAAACTTTGTCAATGCTTGTTCTCTTAATGGAGTTTGGTTGATCAGGGCTATGCTAACCAATAGCTCTCTCTGTGTTCAGATAGCAATCTTAAACTTCACCACTAGAAGTCACTAAATCCTTCACACTGGTCCTCTAACTGGTTTGGTTCTTGGAAATATGGTCACCCCAGGGAAGAAGCTCCAGGCTACGTTAGCCACTACTAGCCTAACATACCTCTCTGAGTGAAAGTTTCTGTAACAGTAAAACACTGTGATATATTAATGGCATTTATACAGAATAAAGTCATGTTTTTATTTTAAAGACTGTAAACCACAGTCATGGCATCATGTGGTATTTCAATATGGCAAAACTCTTTTGATGGTAAAAACTTGTATTTGTATTTAAAATGTGGTTTCAAACTTATAATCAACAGTACTAACATACATACATTGTACTGTAGCCCAGAAGGGACAAACCAAACACTGACTGTAGATAGGGGCCAACGAAGTTTCTGCTTAAGCTGCACTAATCAGGACTGGAAAAATTGCCATTTACAGTGACAATCCCACAGATTGTCATCATCAGCTCTCTGGAGACTTTCAGTTGACTGATTGTATCTTTTTAAAAAGCTTTGGACCGATTAATTTTTTTGAGACCTCCTCGCCGGTGGTCTCAGAGAAACTGAGGACAAAGCAATCAGCCGAGCAGCACCTGGAAGATTGTTCTTGACCTCTCGGTTACTTCACAACAAAGACAGGACTCTATTTGTACAGCAGGAGGGTTCGGTCTCTATCAGCATTAGAACTGATACTCAGGACCTGGAGCGAATGTGAGTGTGTGAGCTGCCTATGCTGGGTGCTCAGTTTCTCTTTATCAAAGCTGTTCAGTTTGTCCTGGAATAAAATGAGGTGGTTTGGTCCAGGTGACGCTCTTTTACAGCCCTGGTTCAGGTTTTATCACACAGTTGTGTCTCTCAAGGGGCTGTTCGAGAGGAAATGTCACCGCAGTAATTCTCAATATGCTAAAAGGTGTCTAATAAACGACCTGCCTGCTTTCATCTTCAAAAGCTTCAAAAGCCCACAGTCCTTGTTATCATGAGACTTTAAGTTCACTTAACTGTAACTGACTGTAGTTGTTGCTGATTCTATATTTCTGAACTGTGTTTTCCTCCCTCTACATGTGGTACCTGCAGTCATTAAAACTAAACTGGAAGAAAGAGAAAAAAGGAAATCTGTGATAGTCAGAGTATTTAATGTTTCTAAATTAATTTCTTTTGATGAACACTGTTTTTGTGGCTCTACATGTTGTAACTGAAATCACTGAAAACTGATCTGCTGAAATAGAGCTTTGATTCTCCGATTGGATGTGTTTGATAGTGTTTTATTATTTCATCTGATGTTTTGTATAAATATTACTTCTGCATTTATGTGTATGTTGCATTTTACTGCTGTAGATGGTTAAAGTTGATCTAATTTTAACAACTTTAAATACTCTTAATACAGCAATGCATCATATTCTATAAGATCATCATATGTTTAAAAGGTTTCAGAATTTAGAGAAAATGTGTATATGAATATATATCATCTATATGTACTTGTTTTTACTTCATGGTCTACCCATGGTCTGTTTTCATTTACCTTTCCTGATTAGACCTGAGCAGACGTGTCATAACAGGTAAAGCGTAGGTGAAACTAATCTCTCTAACGATGGCTCCGCACGCTGTTGTTTTTAATTAATCACACCTGTGCTTTTCCTGCTACGACAGGCTGAAATGTCTGCTGGAAAAAAGGTGTAATTTTGTTTGTGTGGTGACCTCCCAGCAGAGATTGCCCAGCTTTAACCTAAAATGAGGTCTTCAGATCAACTCTTCTTAAAGTTACCAAACTGAAACTGATCACCCAACTCTACAGCAGAAATAAACATGTTTACAGCCTGGTACAGCCGTTCATGACAACTGTACAGGGGGTGAATGTTTATATAATTCACCAGTTTAAATCGTATTAAGGATTAAAGATATGCTTAATTAAGGGCGTGGCCACTTTGAGGGACAGGTGGTTGCAGTCACAGGTGACCATTTTCAATACCCAGGCTTCATTCAGCCCGCCTCAGCTCCACCCACACTCAACCTTTTCAGAGTTCAACACACGAGGAAATGCTGAACGTTTTGACACGAGGAACAAAGATGAACTGGCAGAGGGGGAATTAACACAGGCAATATATATAGTGAGACATCTTTATATATGTCGATAATACGGACTTTTGCATTTTAGAAAAGTTAAAATAATTAATCTGCAAACTTTTCGAGTAACAGGAACCGTCAAAGACAATATAATAAAAGTCCTAAGTTTACAAACTAATTAATACTCAAGTAAAGGAAAACAGGAGGCAGACAGTCAACTCATGTCAAAGTCAGATGTTTTGTGGACATACCCCGACCTCCTCTCTGTGAATCTTGAAAATAACTTGTGATTCATAATTCAGAGTGAAATACATAAAAACAATGCAGTGGAGAGGAAGATAAAATAACTCACTCATACCTTAATTTCCAGCCGGTTGGACTGCTGTTTTCATTTGATCATAATTTCTTTAAAAAGTGACTGTAGATTCAGTAATAATTCAATAATCAAATTAAAAATACTGTTTAATTGATCCGTTCAACTCGGGGGTGTAACTGCAGTGGAGGGGGCACGATGAAGTTTGTGTCTAGTAAAGTTATGTGTCCAATATTTTGTTTGACACAACGGCAGAAAAACACAATATTACTCTAAGGCCCTTTCCCCCGTCTGAGAGGTAATTCATTTTCCCTTTCTCCAAGGTCTTCTTGGTAACACTGATTTCAAATCCCCCCTGAGCTTTTGATGGAAGTGAAAAGGTGTGAAATTTCAATTGAGATGCAGCGGCGGCGGCAGAGAAGGGCTTCTTCAGCGGGGATGCATGCAGGGGAATGCCGCTTTGTTTTATGAATGCATATTACCCTGAGAGAGGCACAGGAGGTCTGTCCTTCAGCGGCTCCCAGGAGAGCTGATGAGAGGGTCAGTGGCGAGAGAGGAAGGAAATGAGCAACAGTGTATTTGTATTGTTTAACAGTGTTTGCACCAAGCTTTTTCTGCACGTTTGTCATCATCTACAGTGTAACAGACGGAAAAGTGACAGATGACGACTACACGATGACGTGTCGTTAAATATGAACATAATGGTTGAAGCCGAGGCCAAGAACACTCTGATGTGAGTGGCCTCCACTGAGTCATCAGCCATTTTTAGCCACGTTGGCAGCATGACTCTAGGGTTGGTAGTGTGGATTGTCCACAACTTTAGTCCAGTATGAAATCTCTAGGTGGTTAGTAGATTGCCATGAAAGACCCCCAGAGGATGAATCCTAATGACTTTCCTCCAGCACCACCAGGAGGTTACATATTTGGTAAAATGCGTGTGTTGAAGCACCTGCAGTAGAGGTATCTTTATTCTACTGGCTACAGAGGACTCAGTGGCGAATTTCAGCTGATAAAAAAAACAAAACAAATAAGACAAAAAGAAATTCATGAGGGTAAAGGGTGCCTGAGCATTTTGTGCCCATTGTAGGCAATGCTTGAAAATACACCAGAACTGTCTTTATGCTCTGCTCCGCGTTGAATACGAAGCTGGTCTATTTCTGATCCACTTGCGTCACTAACAGAAATGACATAGAGAATCCGATGAATTTTTTAAAATAAAATACCCTGTGTAAACTGCAGATCATCTTTCACACTACATCAGCACTGTGGCAGTAGATGTCAATCAGTCCGAGGAGATTTGAAGAAGTAAGAAGTAAGAGACAGGAAAGGGAACGAGAGGAAGGTGTGTATGGAATGCCTGAAGAGACATAGTTGAGGTGTCATCCTGCTTCAGAAAATCACAATTAAATGAGATAAAAAAGTGGACCCAAATTGCTCTCTTGCAAAACATTCACAAACACCAGCGCTGATAGCAACACGCAGTGAAATTATTAACATCTTCAGAGAGTTGGTGGTAACTGAAGCACATTTCCAAGGGGTGTCACACTTAGAGTTCCTAGTGTTCACCATGAAGGAATGAAACTGTAAAAAACCCATAAAAACTGCTGCTGTGAGAAACTGAGATGATGGTTATGCACTGGAGAGGAAACAGCTCGCCATACATCCAGGGGTGTGAGGGAGAGTTCACAGTTCCCTAAATAACAAACACTCTGAGAAAACATCCGACAGATAGAAACAAATGAAAGAGCAGAGGGAGTTAATATATAATCAGAATAGTTATAATCAGATAATAAATCAAGAAATTCAAAATATGATTGGAAAGTTTTGTTCATGCAGCTGCATTTGTAACATTTTTTGACTCAAACGTTGTTTAACCATATCATGTGATGTTAATTCAACACTGAACATTGCAGAAGAACATGAGCTACAAAACTTTATGGCCGTGTATGCGCTGCAGTATCATTAAACAAAATCTTTTGTGAATTGCACCTTGAGACGAGGCAGATAGCAAGTGATTCATTCTTTGTGAGTTCGCCCTTCAGTCTGTATTTAGAGTCTGAGGGAAGCTCAAGTAGTTTATTCTCTTTGGTTTTGGCTCCAACTCTCTGCAGCCTTTTCATTGATTGTGGAGTAAATTGACAGTGAAACCAGGTAACAACATCCTCAGTTCTGCTAGACACAGTTTACAGTACACGCCATATTATCCAAAGCTAATTATCCTAGCTAATTAAAGTAATTTTCAAAGCCAATTACATCCATTTCCACTCACAATAAGCAGCACTTTAACTTCACCAAGCTGTAGTTTTACTCCCGTATCAACAGACGAGAGAGAGATTTAGAGACAGTGAGAAACTGGCTGCAGGGAAAACACAGCAGAAGCACGTTTTTATATCCTGTTCAGTGGAGGCGTTAAAGGACCAGTGTGTAGGATGTAGTAGCATCTAGTCTGACGACCTGGGAATGAGGGTTTGTTTAGTGTGTAGGAGACGCTACAGTGACTACAATAAATGGGACAGGCCCAATCGAGAGCCAGAGTTTGGTTTGTCTGTACTGGGCTACGGTAGAAACATGGCAGACTCCGCCAGAAGAGGAGCTGCTCCCTCTGTAGATTAAAAACAGCTCATTCTAAGGTAACAAAAACAAAAATGATTCTTATTTTCAGGTGATTATACATGAATGAAAACATACCTTTGAATATTATATTCCACTTCTGACAATAGATCCTCAATGTTACACACTGGAGATTGAAAATGAAACACCCTAAATTACTCTTTGTATTATCAGACTTGTACGGCTCTTGTAGACTTTCTAAAATGGATCATTCATCCCACGCTCTATAGCTTAGAGACTAGTTTTTCAAATTTATTAAAATGACTAAAAATCCTGCACATAATCTACGTTGTCCTGGAAATGTTTTGTTGTATTTTAGTCCCTGACTCCAATCACCTACCTAAACCTAAATTGTTGCCAGACACAAAGTGGACTTGCACCAATCTTTTTGGCATCAAGTGTGAATCTGTTTTCTTGTAATTATTGGACTTCTGTGTACCGACTGGTGAATTATATGACCATTTGCGAGCGAGTGCTGTCCTGTCCCAGCAAGAAAGCTCCTGGAAAATGTCCTGGAAAGCTGGCGGGAAGTCAGACAATGTTAAAAACTGTTGTCTCACTAATATCTGTAAACTGTACCTCTATGCTTAGCTGAGCTATATGAAATTGGATGTTGCAGCTAATACGGCTAACACAGATAATACACTATGATAGCTTCCCCTGTTTTGGACTCTCTGTTCCCTTAAAGGTCAGCTCTGTCAAGTCAGTTCGCTATTGGTCAACGATGCAAATTCATTTGTCAAAAGGTCACCGAAGTTGAGCTCAAGGCAAAAGAATTGTGCAGATTTACCTCCTCCGCGAGCCGATTGCAGTGAATACATTCATGACTTTTGGCTTGAAATTTCAATATTTTTTATTGAACATTTTGAGTTTTTCCTCACTAAAACGGCCACAGTTGGAGCACATTATGTGCAACTTAATGGTGTAAAATATGCTCTAAATTTCAGGTACTCTTTTTCCAGCTGTAGTTGTTTTTTTGTTGTTTTTTTTTAAATCCAACATTTCTCACCAACAAGCTGAAGTATCCTCAGACCTCCAGCTGAAGTGAGAAATACATCACTTTGTCTGGCGCTCAAAAACTGTGACCGGCCACATGAACTCCCTCAGGTAAAGCGTTGATGTTTTTCTCACTGTGTGAAGTGTGTTTCTCTCTGGGCAGTCAGTGTGATTAAAGCTGTTGAGGGGGGGGGACAGAATCTCTAAAATGTCTTATTTTGTATCTGAAAATCAAAATCAATCTCACAATGAAGGCACCTGTTTCAAAGCATTAGTGTTTATTGATTGAACACTTACTGTGTATGCTTTATACTGGCTCTATGGGCAAAGTGGGGAATGGCATCTGGGACTCCAGCCCGAATGTTGTAGGCTTTTAAAATAACTTTGTGTCATTTGCCCTCAGTCTGTACTGTGAAAATATTGCTATCAGAATCAGAATTGGGTTTATTGCCAAGTAGTTTTTCATATACAAGTAATTTTGCCTTGGTAAAATTGGTGCATAGAGAATATAAAGGGCCATGTATCTGGCCAAACACTGTGGGGGCTGTTTGTGTCAATACCTTATGGACTATGCAAAGTTAACCTCAACTATTTTTTGCCTCCATTTAGGTCTCAGGAGTGAAAATGAGTTCTGGTTTCAGAATGATGCAGACAGCTGGAGAACAATTAGACATCCAAAATAGGATGCAGACTCTGCAGAATCATATTTCTCCCAAATGATGTACAAAATTTAAGCGTTCTGTTCTCAAACAGCTTGAAAACAGTGCCGTTAATGGGAAAGAAATCTCTTAAGCCCCAAATGTTTGCAAGATCTGTCTCTGCCCTTGTATACCACGTTTTTAAAATTCTGCCTGTGTTCTCTCAGTGCTATTATTAAATGTCTGGAAACATGGTGAAAACCTTGTAAACGTTCTCCACTCAAATTGGTTTGGATTTTTTTTATCTATCTGAATGTCCCTGTCCCTCATGTCTGAGTCCTTTCTTTTTTTTTTTTTCCAAAATCAAACACATCTAGTTTCTACTGAAACAGAAGTACAGGGACAACAGGTCGGAGAGCTAAGTTGGTCGTAACTTGGGCTTCTAAGTCTGATATTAACGCCGTTTGCACTAACAAGGCATAAATCTGTTAATAAATCACTGCATTTTCAGGGTTCTTAGTCTTTTAATCGGGTGATTATACACTAATGAAAACATACTTATGAATATTATAATACATTTATGCCACTAAATCCTACACACTGCTACTTTTAAATGTAATTTTTATTAGTTGATCTCTTTGATTTTTTGCTCTATCTGCAACACTAAGCATCTTTACCTACTTCTTTAAATTTGTTATTCCTTTTTAACTGTGAAGCATTTTGATCTGCATGTTTTGTATGAAAGGTGCTGTACAAACAGGTTTATTATCATTATCATTATCATTATCAATAATATGTGTAGTAGCTTTACTCTTCAGAGCTCACCTGCAGATCCGTGAGCTTTCACACACATTTGACCCTGACATAAAAAGGGCTTTTTATGCTAATTGAGCTCACTGTTGTTCACATCAATGAGCATGTACCAAAGCTTCACCGCCCTCTGACAATGTATAGAAATCCATTCCTTTTGATAAAGTGACTCACATCCGCTCAAAAGGTGAAGGAGTAGAGAAGAATAGACGACACCAGACGTTTCAGCAGGTTCGACTGTGACATAAAGAGTTCTAAAAAAGACTATTTGTACTAAAAAGGAGACGTGAATAATACAATACACATGACGGTTCACGGGGGTCGGACCATTTTCCAAGTTGCTGCTCTTTTTTCTTCTTGGTACATATCAATGGTTCTTTCTAGTATTTTTCTATTTTTATAAAACAAATATACATTAATTTTTTGTTTATGTCTTTTAATAAAAAGAGCAATCGACGCACGTTGTGACAGCGAATCACACCGTGAGAATTACATGTAAATAAGTTGATGATTCCCATAGGAGCCTTACTTCCTGTTTCCAGCAGGTGGCACAATGACTATGATTGAATATTGGCATGTAGACGTGTTCAGGGTGGGACTTTCATCAAAACTAAAGTTTGATTAAAGATTGGACAAAGTACACTGAAGTTATGACAACCTCCTGTTTCATGGTGATATGTCGAAATCTGACATCATGCCACGGGCACGCCTTTCGACGTACAGTCACAAACAGCACAACTTTTAATCGTGATGGTCTTTAGATTGCACTGACCAAAGTTGAAGTCGATCAGATAAATTCCTTAGGAGGAATTTCTTAAAATACAATGCAGAATAATCGTAAAAAAATGACCACTAAATTCAAAATGGCAGACTTCCTGTTGGGTTTGGGGTATGGGTCCAAGAGTCCTGATACGTCTGTGTACTGATTTTCATTCATAACGGTTATATGTGCCTTTTAACAGGCAGTTTTTCC
>NW_023340246.1:22069355-22073090 GCF_004916995.1 Morone saxatilis | reverse complement strand
ACTGACTCAGCAGCAATAGATTTTTATAAATCTTTCAGCGTATGGATTTCACATACAAACATGCTCAGAATCTTGGTCTCTTCATTAACGTCAGGCTCCTCGCTGTCACAGTTTCTGTATACGTCTCACTGTGGTGGAGTTCAATTGGTCTAATAATGCCAAACGTATTGAGAGAAAGAGCTTCCCAGCTGTGAAGCAAGTGAAACATCTTGAGAGTCATTTCTCGCTCCTCAGCAATCTGAAATGAATTGAACATTATTTTTCTTTACCAAATCCTGTGAGGCTGAAAACCAAGAGCTGCAAGTAGACCCCAATCTCCCTGAAAAAACAAGAAACAAGCTCATTTAAGAGGAAATAAAAAAAAATACAAGATAAAAACAAATTGCTACTGAAAATAGGGCACGCTGGTGTTAATCACGACCCCCTGTGTCAGAGTCCTTTGTGTATGAGCACACAGTCTTGTTCCTCTGCAGAAACTGTGAAATTAGTGGAAGAGATGCATTTGTGTGTGCATAATGAAGCCAAATCAGTACCCACGATAAGGTAGCCGGAGGACGTCAGAGGGAAAACCAGACAATATTCTCTCCATAAAATATGATCTAGTTTCACCCAAATCACTGATAAAGTTGTGTTTGTACAGTAAATCAGTGAGCTCTGCTAGCTTGCCATGTTTTTAGCTAGCTAGCTAACTAACTAATCTTCGCTCTGTGTGGCCAGAAGATGAAGATTGATTGATGGGTGAATGTCAGGATNNTGAAATCAGTTAGTTCATGCTGATGTAAGCGCGTCTCACATTTAGTTTTAATGTAAAAAATATAAAAACAATTTAAATGTGATCTTAAAGGGTTAAAAAAAACCTGGACAACCATTTGCCAGTTTCTGCCTCAGTGCCGGCTCAGCTAAAGTGGTGCCATAGATTGAGTTTAAAAAATGCTCCTCCATTTGTGCCCAGCACAGGTTAATCAATTCAATGCAAAACTCACAACAGAATTCATTACACCAGAGGTCAGCAACCTTTGCTGTTAAAGGAGTGACCTACTTAACAATTCACCAGACAAGGAAGAGGCTTGAACAAGATTGTACAACTGTCCCTTCCCCCATAAATGCTCTTTTTCTAACTCCTCTGGTATCTTTTTTGTTTGTTTGTTTGTTTGTTTGTTAGTTGTAGAGTATTTGCTTCGTCTTTGTACCGTCTTGATGGCGACTGAGGAGGTTTTGTTCATGGGTGACGATGAGGAACAAGCTCTCTGCTCTTTATCCTGGGCTTTACTTCTTTACTGGCAAACTCATCAAATAGGGGAACAGAAAACAGAGCATGGGTCAGTTTTGGTTTTCCCATTTCACACTGAAAATCTGTTGGCCTCAAAGTACATATTGGGAAGAAGAAGACAACGTCAGCAGTTGGAGATGAGTCACATCCCATCATCCTCTCTTCAGCTCTTTAAAAACAGTTAAAGAAAGAAAGAAAAAGCAGCACCTTTTTCTGCAGGAGTCAATATTCAGCATCCAAAATGAGCTCAGGGGACTCGTGTCAGTGTCTATGCAGGGTGCATTTGCATGAGCACTGTCACGTCTGTTACGAGGAATGTTTAGAGACATACACAATAAACCTGCTGATATATGCAGCAGAAATGTATTGTTTTTGAATATCTAGTGGAAATCATTTTGGGAGATAAGATCCTTCTGCATAAATCTGGACTCTGGAAGCACAGAAGGTTCAGTGTCATGCTGGAAGATGTGTGGGCCATGAATAAACGCGTGCCATGAATTACTGACTGTGAATGCAACGCACACATTCCTGCTGTTGTATAACGGTTTCAGGTATCTGACTGACCATGGAAACTGCTGTTTGCGAGGCGCTCTGACAGGAAACAACAGTAAATATAAGGCAACGACGTGATGGCTGATCTTTCTCTCTCTGTGGTTTCACATCTCCTTTCTGAAAAGCTTTTTTTCTGCAAGAACAAATCAGCACAGCCAACAGAGCACAAAATGATCGACTTAATAACAGCCCCAGTAATGAACCCACTGCGTCTCTGTTGCTCCTTTCTTCACATTTCTATACATTGAGCATGTGCGTCCCAGCTGGTGTCAGTGTGAGGTCTTGTTGGAGGTATAATGACATTTTAATTATGAAATTAGCATTTTTCCAGGCTGATATTGTGATATTAGTTTCATTGTGCTCCCACCTTGCTGGTGACATGTGCAAGGCTGAGTCATTACAGCATCTGGGATGAATCCAAAACAAGTATCGACCTGGCAGGCTGTTGGGCAGCCGGCCAAGCAAATAAACTGTGTATAGATCTGTTAAGATCAGTGTGTCCAACCTCTTCATTACTACTGGGGCTTGTGTGTGTGTGTGTGCAGTGGGTGACCAGTTAAATCCATAAAACAGCTGATGTGAGAGGCTGGCTACATTGTACTGGCAGGTGGGTTTCTAGACCTTTTGGGCACAAGAGGGAGGTTGAGTTCTGCATGGGCGGCATCAATGTGCAATTCCAGCACTGTTTATGGCTGGGCAACAATAACACATATAGTTCTACGGACAAGATTTTGAATGCAAAATGAACAACCCTGTAAAAATATAGATTATTAATCACTTACCTAATTCCAATGAAATGTTTCACTTACACAAGAATAATGATATTTTTGGGATTCATTTACTTTTTTTGTCTCTTTTCTCGTGGTTGCACACAGTTGTGGAGCAGGGCTGTGGGAAAATAATAATATTTTTTTTTTCTTTTATGTATGTTCCATCTAATCTAGCGGTGCAATCTTTTTTCCTCCCACCTATAATTTTCTCTTCCCCACACTTTCTATTCTCTTTATAGACTTCTATTGCTGCATACATCAGGAGAAATCAAGGTCAATCATTGTTCTCCACAGCAGAAGATAAATACAATTCTTTCAACATTGGCTATGTTGCCAATTAAGTATGAATGTGGACTAAAATAACAGTTAGTAGTGAAATAAAATGACTAAAAGTTACTCCAGCTTTTCCTTATTGAAAGAACACTTGAATCAATGAATAAAGAAGCAGGAGAAGGTGTTGAAGAAGCTATTTATTATGTGAAACCTTGCAGTCATAGGAAGGGTCAGGCAGCACTGGCCGACTCCTCGGGTTCAAACATCTTCTTTTCCTCAGGACACCACCATTGATAGGACAAATGCCGAGGGAGGAGTGCAGTGATAGTGCTGAATAAATGTCATGTGTTTCCTTATCAGTTACCCTATCACACACGGTGTCCAGAGGAACAGTTTGCTTTAGAGGTCTCTTTTGGGGTTTGGCTACCTTTCACTTTTCCACTAAGTGTAATCAAACATTGTTTTCTAAAATGAGGCTCCATGACACTGAAACATAAACTGCTGGAGGGTTTTCTTTGCTGCTGTAGCAACAGTTGAGCCTCCACAGATGTAGTTTCATGTTTGTTCTTGTTATATCCTATGCCCAGCTATACTCATATATCACATGTAGGCTGTGCAAGGCTGTTGAAAATAAGCATCAATGAAAATAGTAAGGGACTGCTGTGATTGGTGAAACTCACAGGAAACTATTATGATAATCACCAATATGTCGCTCTCCACCAGACTCCATAGACAAAAACACAAATTTAACCTTCCATATCATCGTAACTTAATTCAAAGTGGACGGAAACAAAATAAAACCGATTAAAACTGTCTCTGTTAGTGTTTCCAACAATCACCAACTCTGGTTTGGTGGAAATAAATCCATAA
>NW_023340246.1:22058873-22069255 GCF_004916995.1 Morone saxatilis | reverse complement strand
CGTAGATGATAAAAACAGCAGTTTTCAGTCGGAGCAGACCGGCTATGGAAACAAACCACAGAGAGGCTGCGATACAACACAGGCAGAGGGAGAGAGACACCATGTGACTCTGTGTCTTTATATAGAGAATAGCTGTTTGCTGATTTATTAATGTTTTAAATCTTATAAAAGCAGCATTAAAGGTGACATAATAGGTGTCAGGAAAGACCAAAGTAATATTTCTTTCTGGCCTCTCTTCAAACAGTCTCAAACTTCTTGTCTTAAAGGCTCTGCTGAGTTGGAGATAAACAAGTGTACAGACAGACTACACACTTCAGGACTAAGAGAAGATGGATCATCGAGTGCAACTCAAGTTTAATATTCATCAAGTGTTTATGATATTTAGTATTTTTAAATGATTATTGTTATTATTTGGTGGTTTTGGTGAGTTTTATTTCTGTCCTGTTATATATGTAACCTTTACAAGCTCATGCCAGTACAAAATCTCAGTCATTACACGTTTAAAGAACTTATTCCCTCCATTAATAGAACTCCAACTGAACCCTTTGCTTTAGAAGTGTGTGTATATAATCGCTTTAACCAATGAGCCAGGTGGATTTTATAATAACAAGCTTTAACTAAAGCCCTTCTTAGTGTATTTGTGTCTTGAAGCCCTGTACTAATGCCTGCTTTGCATCTGCCTTCTCATTACTAACTGAGAGAGCTCTGATAACCTGCTGGTGCAGCTTTCCGTCAGGTCCTCTACCTTCCAGCAACAGACTGCTGAGACGTGCTGGAGAGGGGGGGACACCGTGTCATCCTACACCCGGGATGTGTACTAGTGGAAACAGTCTGGATGAAAGAAGAGCTGTGTTTACTGAAGGATTCAAGTGGAATTAATGCTGTATGTTTAAAAAGTGCTGATTCTGATCCTCAGTACTAACACTCGCTAAACTTTCTTGGGAGACATTTTGTAGGATGCTTATTAAAACCTATTTTAAACTACAAATGAATTAGTGGTAGTAGAAATAGATATATATTCAACAGTCGTAATAAATGCAGCTGCCTCCGCACCCAGACAAAGCCAAAGGCAGAAAACAAGGCCGTAAATAAAAAGAAATAAACAACAGAGACCGTAATCACTCTTTCAAATGTCAGTGGAGGAGGTTAAAATAAATTTTAAAACACCACTTCATATTTTATCAGCCCAAGAAAATAAACAAACCAACCTCAGACCAAGAGGAGTCGGGCCATACGCTGACAGAACTTAACCCTTTAGCTCCGGGTCTAATGAGGCAGAGACATCGTGGCCTCATCAGACCACAATACAGTGCAGCCGCAGGACAGATTGCTTTAATGACAGAATATTATAGTACGACCAAGACTTGGGGATTTTAATTCACCAGGAAACTGGGTTGCCATTCTTCAGCATACTATAGTTTTTGGTAGTCAGAGTTTGGGCCAACACACACAGGTGATACCACCCTGGTTGGGTCAAATATTCACTGGTGTTTCATTCTTGCTTTGAACAAGGTTTCTTATGTTTCAGCCCCGGTTTGGTCAAATATGCACAAATGTTGCAGCCTGGAATTCACAGATATTTGATCCCTGGTTTTGTTCCCTTTTGGACCTTTCCATGTGTATTTTTGAAATATCGCTCCTGGCAACCTTGTTTTATAGCACTGCAGTTGCATGAATGTGAGGAGGTCCAGAGTGTCCTGAAACAGAGGATGTAGTACAGATATTTATTTATGTCTCAATTACTGATACGGACTCAGCATGAACACTGATACATGTCACTGGTTTTCACACTTGCATGCCACCCTCTCAGTCGCGTAGACACACTGTGACACACATATTTCACATATTACTATACACACACAGATAGTTCTGGTTCATGGGGACAAGTCCCAGCGAGTGGGCTTTTAATTGCTCGTGCAGGGACAGTTCGATGGCAACATGCAGAAGCTTCACTGGATGCTGTCACGAACCATCTCTGACTTCATGATCCTGAACTCTTTCTGACTCTTGGGCAATCACTAATCCCCACGAGGTAGAAGTGTGCTTTAAAGATTCAACATTTTGGTCGGGATTTGAAAAAACACAAGTGAGAGCTCCTGTTTCACGTCCCGCCATCCATTATCTATACCTACTTACCACTGCTCGGAGTATTTATTGATCCTGCTTCATTCAGTTAACTTGTGAATGGGAGTATTGGACTGCCTGATGCACATTATTAAAGTGTAAATGTACTGTAACGTGTGTATATAAAGCACATACTGGATATAGATGGATTTGCTGCTTATAATTGAAGATGCACATGCAGCAGTGAGTACAGTATTGGTATTAATGCTTACACAGCCTTCACAAGGTCTGCTCTTGTAGTGATAACACGGATCAAAAGCAGTTTCCATGACTGGAAAAGAAGTCTCTAAATATCCAGGTTTTCCAGGATGCGTGGGAACCCCGTGAATGACAACGAGACTCCAAATGGAAACAGACTTACACATACTGAGACATACACACTTGCATTTAGCTACAACAACAGACACACAATATGGGAATATTTTCCAGCAAGAAGTCAAACAGCTCCATATTAAAGGAAAAAGAAAAATATCCAATGACACATTTAAAGCTCAGAAACAGGTTTTTGTTTTTCTTTCACCCGTTAAATTCCTGCAATTAGAGCTCAGTCTGGGTATTATTAGGTGTGAAATAAGAAAAAATAAAAAGCATAAGTGTGCAGCATGCAGCCGCTCACACTGAAAACCATCTCTCCTAATCCCCCTGCTCTCTGACTGTCTAGCCAAGCAGACTTTAATCCATCATCACCCACATGAGACACAAAAACACTCTGGACTCTCGTCTGAACACTCAATGATGCTGCAAAGTCTGATTCCAGTATACATATAGTCCACTTGGGTTTCTTTAAAACAGCTAAAGAACCAACAGACAACTGAAACACTTGGAAAAGTTTAATATTTCTAACTGACTCCAAACCAAAGTCCTTTCATATTCTAAATTTACCCATTTGTGCCCGTGATGGAAATTTTGAATTTTCAAAATCAGTCAAACTGTTTGGCTGATAACTAAGTTAGCACACTTTATTTATATGTTTTATATTCAGTGTTTTTCTCTACATCTTGTGTGTATGGGAGCCCCTTTCTGCCAATGGGTTGAAAAAAACTTTCTGTAAAAAAAAAACTGTAAGTCATTATAATGAGAAACTTTCTCAAAATGTTGACTTTTTTTTTTTTTTTAGCCTTTATTGATAGTGACAGCTGAAGATAGACAGGAAAGGTGGGTAGAGAGAGTGGGGATGACACGCAGCAAAGGGCCGCAGGTCGGATTCGAACCCAGGCCGCTGCCGCAACGCCGTACATGGGTCGCCAGCTCTACTGACTGACCTAACCAGGCTCCCTCAAAATATTGACTTCTGGTTATTATTTTGAGATACTAAGTAAAAATATTGAGTGCGTGTGTATTTTCAGAGTTAGAAATTAAATAAAAAAAGGCAATATCTAAGGTTTAATAGATGTAAACGGACACACTGTCTCCATTAGTTTCAATGGGCAATAAAATCCATTCAGAGTCAAGGAGAACAGCCCCTAAAGCTAATGTTCGCACCTGCTGTCAGATACATAATAGTCATGTGCAGCTTTTATTTATATGGAATATACAGATCGGAGCCCGTCGCATGTGTGTATTGAAAAATAACAGAAATCCCTTACATTTTTACTGCTTCAACCCCCCCACACAAACATTGTTAATGCCAGTGTTTGCTTCAGTACCGATGACCAAGACCTCGGTTTTGTCTTTTCTGATTGACCTGGGCAAAATTATCTTCCATCCATTGATTGATATCCCCTGACTTATCGGGAGACGTGGCTATGTAAAGCTGTGTGTCGTCAGCATAGCTCTGGAAACTTGTGCCGTGCCTCCTGATGACGTTTCCAAGTGGCAGCATGTAAAGTTTCAAAAAAGGGTAGGACTTTCAATTGAACTCATTTTATAGCTTTTAGATGAACAAATTTTCTGTCCATAAGATTTAAACTGATTAAAAAACGCACCAGAGAGGCCAACCAGACTGTGAAGTCTAGTTTTTTAGATTTTAAAAGCTGTACTGTTAAATATTTGCCCAAAGTATGTCAGTACTAAATTTCAAGACCTTAGACTGACCACAACAAATGTTATGGCAGTTTCTCCTCATCATACAGAATACAGTCTTTGGAATGGGTTAAACTGCACCTTGTGACCTGCAGTGTTTCAACTCGTCCATGTTAAAGTTTTCACTCAACCAGCAAACTCAAATTACCTTAAAGTGAAAGATAAAATGATAGAGATTTTGTTCTGAGTCTAACCACAACTGATTGCTGATTCGGGGAGGTTAGATTGTGAAATGAGAGAGAGGAGTGGATGGTGGGAGGAGGGGAGGAGGGAGAAATCAATAAAAGAGAGAGAGAAGCTTTTAGAGCCGGTGAACAATCTGACATATGACTACAATAAATTCCCTGGTCTGGTTGTATTTTATGCATCTTTTGAATGTAGGACACGATCATCTGTACTCGTGATGATTGAAGAAAAAGGGCTGTGGGGCAAAATGTATTAATAAAATGCATAAAAATCAATTTTATGTGGTGACTTCCTGCGCTTTGATATAATATAACTGCTGTTTTTTATGGTCTTTATAGGCTCAGCTGGTGCTGAACTATCTATCAGCTGCAAACTTTGACAACAATTTCGATTATCGATAATGACGTTTTTTTATTTTTATTACTGATGGGAATTCCAGCTCTTTTTAATGAGTCAGCAATAGGAATTCTTCATTTAGGAACACTCCTATTTTTTTTATTATTCAGACAAATTTAGCAATATTTTGACCTATGGTTTGGTATGTTTGCACATAAACGCATACTAGTAATTATACTAAACCTTATATTCATACCTTATATTTAACTTATTAGTTTCGGAATACTAAGATTATGTTTAGTGTAAAAAAAACATCCTTCTGTGGTTCCAGCTACTCTAATGTTAAGATTTGCTGCTTTTCTTTGTTTATTATGATTGTGACCTGAATTTATTTTTTTTTCTGACCAATTCCAAACAATTTGAAGATTTGACTTTTGGCATCTGACTAAACTCCACTGAAACTCCCTCTCTAATAGTAGTTCAAATATTGGATACAGTAATTATTTGGATAATTTAGCCTTTACCCTTACTTTTGTTTGATGTATGGACAATATTAAAAATTAAAACAGGTGCTGAACATTTACGCACAGATTGGTGAATTTTCCAATCCCTGAAATGTAAGAATATCATGCGAGTAAGAAAA
Source organism: Morone saxatilis (assembly GCF_004916995.1). NCBI lineage: Eukaryota > Metazoa > Chordata > Actinopteri > Moronidae > Morone > Morone saxatilis. Next base: position 22,063,944 of record NW_023340246.1, on the reverse strand, counting down.
CCTGAGGAAAGTTGTTTTTGGAGATATTATATTTCCTTTCAGACGTCATCTGAAGCCACATCAATTGTGTAAAACACTGTGTGTTAGATTTTGTAGCATCTAGCGGTGAGATTGCAACAAAGAGGAAGAGAAACCTCTTTGAACTGAGTGTTAGTGTAGAAACATGGCGGATCAACATGGCGGACCCTGACAGAAAAGGACCCGCTCCCTTTTAAGATAAAAACAGCTTATTTTAATATAACAAAAGCACAATGATTATTACTTTCAGGTGACTATAAACTAATGGCAACATACCTGAATGAATATTATATTACAGTTTTACCAATAGATCCAATGTCACACACTGGACCTTTAAAGTAATTAATGTACACATCAACTTAATATATTTCTTCTTGTTATTGAATCTCAATGATTTCACCATTCGCTGCAGAAAGATACGCTTCATCTGAAATGGACAGACAGATCGCAGCTGTTACACCGAGCAGCTCCCAGGTGTGAATCTTGTCACGCACACAAAGTGCAACAGTGAAGAAGTCAAATATTTGCTCAGTCAAACTCAGGTTGAGTGAACATAAATGAAACCAGCGGTTTGAATTCAAGTTAAAAGCCGGTTGTGTTGAAGTATCATTTCAGTCTATTCTCTTTAATGTATGCCTGACTGCTGGGAATACACATGCGTGGTCATGTATAAATGAATGTCTGTCTGTAACAGGTTTTTTTCACTATCACGCCGCCTCCCAGGGGGAGCCGGTCCGGCGCTGAGACCTTTTGCATGTACCACTTCTCCCGTCTCCAGACAGCAGCAACGACCTTACAAGATGTCAGAGTCGATTCATATTAACGCTCGAGCAGCTCCCGTTAATCCCACTGGCGGCAGCCAACACGCCGAGCATCAGTTTTAACATGAGTGAGTATGAAAAGTCAGAGAGCTGGTGGATGTTTTAATGTTGTGTTAAACACGCACACAAAAAGACACAAGAAACTCAGAAACTCCTTCAACATTTCATTTTATTAAACCCTATTATTTTCTACACAGTGACACAGTAGAATCTGCACCACAGTGTTTGTGACAGGATGTTTAAATCTGCTTCCATTCCAGTCTTGTTGTGAACTTCATTCAGTGCTTAGAATTCACAGGGTTCCCACGCATCCTGGAAAACCTGGAAATTTAGAGCAATGGTTCCCAACCTAGAGAGCAACAGTGGAGCTGAGAGAGAAGTGCAGTTACACAAATTCAATTTGAATTATGAACTTAAGTTATGTAACTAACAGTCTTTTCCTAAACCTGCCCAAAGTGTGGACCCAGGCGCAGAACACAGATCAGGAAGCTTTACTGATTAACTGTTGTTGGATGGGTCAGGAAGACGGTTGGTAACTGTAATCCATTACAGTTACAGAAAAAAAGATGTAATCAGATTAGCTACATAAATTGGGATTATTGAGCAGGATTTAAAAACATCAGGTTTTGTTTGAAAACACACAGAACAGGGGGGCACATTTTCTTTTCTAAAGGTTACATTGTTCTTGTCTTATAGGACACATTAGCATCAAAACACAATCAATTTGGTGTTGAGTTGATCCAAAAGTAATGTAAAGTAATAAAGTTACTTTAATACTGTGATCCCTGGATTAGGTTGCTGACCACAGTTAACGTATTCAGTAATTGTATCCGATTACATTTTTAAAGTGACCCTCCCAACCCTGCTCATGGCAAAGGGAAGGTGGATTGGAGGAGGAGGCAGTGTGGTTGCAGGAGGATCAGGAACTGAAGTGAGCTGTGAGAGCAGCTACCACTGAGGTTGATGTAGTGCATGCTGACGAGCTGATGTCAGGCAGGTGAGCTGACTGGGAGCAGTGATGAGCTGTTGCAGACACACAGTCATATTTTTGAATGGTCGTGATCCCTCATTTTCGCTTGAGACCGGGAGAAATATGGATTCAGTGTTTGCCTTCCTGCTTCAATGATGGTTAAAATCGTCATTTTGCATCATATCTTTGTAGAGGGGGTGAGACTACAAACACTCTTTTCTCGGTCAAATAGGCACCAAATTCAAAATTTATGTTACATTTCGACTACATATATAACCCACTTTCAACAAAGATTAATGTTTCCACAGGTGAAATGCTTCTTTAAAGATCCCAAATAACTGTAGTGGAGTAAAAAGTACAATAGTAGTGTGTAGTGGAGTAGAAGTACCATCAAATTAAAATACAAGTGTCTCAAAATTGTACTTCACAAATTTTTCATACCCTTCCCGTCCAGTGAAAGCCACCTATCTCCAAATATGGTGATTTTAAATATGTGTAATGAACTGTAACCCTCTTGGATTAGCTGGAAAACAAAGCTGTTGCAGTGACGTAAAGTATCAACAACTGCACATTAGCTTTATTTTCCATTGTGTAATGATTGATTGAAAGAATAATTTGACCACAAGTTGAGTTGTTTGATGGAAATATTGTTGCATGTTTTGAGAGTATTAAAGAGTATTAAACAAAATGTGTTTAGGCCGGTCTGTGAACTGTTTGCCGTCAGGACCCCTTGGCTTTGGAAGGACCTGCCTGATGTTTGCTGAGTCAGCGACTTTTTTATTTTTTATTTTTTATGGCTTTTACTCTGCTCTTACTATATTGTGGTATTCATTACTTAAAAACAAAAAACTTGACGCTGACAAACAAAACAAGTGTGATCTGAGACGTAGAGTGAAGGGCTAAAACACCCAGTGCAAGATAGATTATTTTGAGGATATTTGGTCATTTTATTTTCATTTCCAGTTGTTACCTTGACTAGTCTCTAAATATCCAGGTTTTGCAGGACGTGTTGGAACCCTGATTAAGGACATTTTCTTCAGTATCACAGTATATGACTGTGAAGATCCTCAACAGAACTCAATGCACATGAGTTTCTGCACTGAAGCAGCTGATTCTGACAAGAGAGACAAATACACAGACCATCTTGTGCATTTATTTACTCAAAAAAAGTTTTCTTGTTGATTTGTCACCATGAGTTTGTGTTTGTATCTCGCCTTTTGCTTCAGCACCGGACTATCTGAATGGTTATCACCAAATCTTTTATGTGACTTTGCTGCCTCTGATGACTGAAGTTTATGACCGTTACAGAGTTGCGGTCGACTCACGCCAACTGCTCGTCTAATTAAACCAGCTGGAGTCAGCAGAGAGCCGCAGTCGTCCTGAAACAGTCATTCTACGCTCTGTCTGTTTCTGCTGATGGCCTCTCGTCATTTGTATTCTATCTGGTTGCATTTAAAGTCTCTCCGCCGTCGGTTCCGGCTGAACAGTAACTGTAGGTGTTGCACTTTGTTTCCGTCCTCGAGAGCCACTCAGCTGGAAGGAAGGAAAGAAACACAATCAGGTTTCGGTTCTTAGGTGTGTCAACCTGTTTCCTTGAACCTTGTCGGAGTTTAAACAAATATCCTTTCTGCAAAACATATACAGGGATGGAAGAAGAAGTAAGAAGATGAATTTTCACTTCTTTTTTTATCACAAAAATAAAAACATATAAATCTGACCTCCTCTTCTTTTTTGGTCTCATGATACGTCCTTGGATCCAAAGAGCACCTATTTCTTTTGAGATCTAGCGCTCCTTAACCAATTTACTGCCATTTTTTCCCTTTTTGGACTCGTCTTGACTCCTGACTCTAGTCCTGGTCTTGACTCAAGGAAGGTGGTCTTGAGTACTGCACTGGGAAAAGCTATGGTGGCCTCATCTGGAGCCAGTGTTTGTTTTGTTGGTTCTAGAGCTGTAAGAAGATATTTAAAAATATCCTTTTGCGATATCATATTGATTCTCTGATTTTGTGTTTAAAGCCCCAGCTGTTAGATATCAGTGATGTTGGATGTTAGAGCGACTGTGATAAATACATAAATGAATGAAGTTAACTCTGATTTTATGCACATGCTGGTGTCTTTATACTATAACACTTAGTCTTAAAAATAGATTTTTTTATTTATTAAATCGCAATATATCAACTAGCTTACAGTATCACAATATATCACAATATATTGAGTTGTAACCCCTGTATCATATTGCCAGAATCCTGCCAATATATAGCCCTAGTTTGTTCTTCTAAGGTAACACAAACACAATGGTTCTTATTTTCAGGTAATTATACACTAATGAAAATATACCTATGAATATTGTATTCCATTTCTGCCAATAGACCTCGTGAAATTACACACTGGACCTTTAATTTACAGTATTGATCTTTAATGGACAGCTGATATGGTCCCTTACAACATTATATAAAGTAAAACTTTTAATTGCAGGTCCTCTGTTTGCTTTAAACTATTTAATTTTCTATTAAACTGAAATACTGACTCATTTAAGTCCCTAACTGCAGGGCAGCTCCTGAATGGTTTCCCATTAACAAAGTGGATGACTCATTAGTGTTTCAGTGAGGAGGTGAATATGAATGTCGACACGTTTCTCAACCTCGCCCAACTATCTCAGAAAATGTCCTTTTCAACCAGGCACACATCTTATCGTATCATCTCCGGTTCCCAAAGACTGGTAATTTAATAAAAGGGTTGTTTCTCTTTCTAATGTCTTTTCCTCTTTAACAACTTTCAACATGTATTAGATCTGAGGCTGAATCTTTCTCTCTCTGCTTCAATAAAAAGGTACAAAAACCCCAAATAGACTTCTGAATAACAATCTGTTATTGATCAGGAGCAGCCATGACAAATGAGTACAAAAGTTGTTTTTACAATGATCAATCTTAGTGTTGTTGTGGTGATAACCAAGGTGTGTTGCCTAAAAATGAGATATTGATTATTTGCAAAAAGGTGCGTCTGCTGTGAAAAAATAAACGCTGGATAACAATCAAACTCTGTTAAATAGCATTTGAACTCATAATACATTTCCAGTCTTTACAGGGATCAATGTGCATTTTTAAAAAATGAAATCTGTGAGCATCAGCTAACCTTTACACCGTAACTGACTGTAAATCTGTACAATAAAATCTATTGACTTCTTGTGTTGAACTGGCTTTGATTAGTCGTCAGATCTCTGTACACTGCAGTTGAGTAATCTAGGGCCCTATCTTGCCGATCT
>NW_023340246.1:22041124-22058773 GCF_004916995.1 Morone saxatilis | reverse complement strand
TGTTCAGCCTCCATTGTAGCTGTGCCCTGTCTCAGTGGGAGAAGACTGTGGGAATGAGAGGAGGACAGTCTAAATAATTAAGATTTCTCACTAAAGTAAGCGCTGGTTGATGAATCAGATACACAGTGCAGACACCCGCCAAGAGTGAACTCAAGGCAGGACATCTGGGCTCCCCTGAGGGACAAACTGAGGAGCTCAGCTATCCAGAAGGAGCTCATAGAAGAGACACTGCTTGTTTGTGTTGACAGGAGCCACTTGAGTTGATCAGGCCTCCCTGTGGATGTATTCTGGACACACTGAACATGGAGGAGACCCCAGGGCAGACACATACCCCATCTGGCCTGACCTCACGATCCTCCAGGAGGAGTTGGTGGAGAAAAACATCTGGACTCGTTTCCATCACAACCAAGACCACAATAAGCAGGTGCAAAGGACTTTGCCAATGCTTTTGTAACGTGATCTGCGACCCTGTTTGACAAATGTGATCACGGTTAAAAGAAATCAACGTTGTCTGTAGCTCAACCCTACGAGGTTTCTGAAAACACCTTACAGTACAGTTGGTGTTGAACAACCACTGTACGACCATTATGAGCTTCCAAAAGGTTGCATTTATAACGTCATCATTTTGGATTGTCACAATAATTTCCTGATATATTTACTTATTTTGTTATTTATCTTTATTTTTTTCTTGCTGCATCACTATTTATGGTTACATACACGTTTTTTCATTTTGTTTAAAGATTAGGGGTCAATTGTTGATGTCATCTAATTCAGTACACTAATACAGTTTCCAAAGTTCATCAGAGGTTTTTGAAAAGGTCCGAACTACCCTTCTGAATCTGAAATTCAGTTTGAGCATGTTGATTTTATTTAGTTTGAGCTTTAAAACCGATTATGATCAGAATATTAGGATCAATGTTAACATAGCTTTCTTTCATTTCATTTGTATCACTTTTCCTCTTTACTATGTTTTGCATCTTCGCAAACAAAACCTACGATGGTGCCCCAAGGGTATCGTTAACGGAGATTCTGAGAATAAAGAATGTAATGATTTTAGAAGAAAGTTGTAATTTTGAAGTCGGATTATGAGATGATAAATTGATTGCCTTGAGGACAAAATGGTGAATCTAATCATAACACACACGTGTATATTTTAGCTTTAAGAATGAGGACATCAGCTGTGAAATAGTTTAACTTTATTCTTGCAAACAATCTTTCTTCCTACCAGTGGCCCTAAAACAACAAAACACAAACATACTTAAAAATATATGATTTGGAGACAGATTACAGGACGAATAGTTAAAATTGATACAGAATATGATCATTATTTTTTGTTGGACGTTGGTCAGTCTCTTGGTGAGTCTGTAATTTGCTTTAATGAGCAGCTCCTCCTCTCCTCCGTCAGGGCTCCTCATGTCGGCGTGTTTACAGCTGAACTCTGCAGAGATAAAGACGGAGTGATGAGTCATGCTGGTGTTTTGGCCCTCGAGCCCCTCGAGCCATCGGAACAGACGGCCTCTCATCCACTTCCAAACACATCCGTCTTGTCTAATGACTTTACCCACCATAACTTGTTTTCAACAGGCGAGCTGCTCCGAGCACAAAGGAGAACGTCAGGACGTCAGGTAACACGGATGAGGGACCAAGTGCGTGTGCGAAGATGAAGAAGAAACAAAGTGAGAGAGAGGAGGTGAAGAACAAAAAGAGAGGCATCAAAAGGACAGAAAGAAGAAGCGGGGGGGGGNNGGGGGGGGGGGGGGAGGTAGGTGAAGAAGAGGAGGCGGACAAAGAGGAGGATGAAGATGATATAAAGATGTCGAAAAAGTAAGCGCTACAACAACAGGAGGATGGAAGATAGTGAGAAATACAAGAGGCAGTGAAAAGGAGAAAAATAATGAATACAGGGTGGGTGAGAAGAGGAGGATGAAAAGAGGAAGAGGACGGAGAACAGAGGCTTCATGCATAGAACTCATATGAACACATTTGTTCTTAGGTTTCAGACAGTTGGTGGCATTCACTAGTTTTCTTTTACTTAAAGAACACGTTCTCACTCCCATCATCGTCATAATCATCAAACATTCCACTGGGTCGGTGGAATAAAAAAATAAAGATTAAACACCCAGTTACTATTTCAAAATAAAGCTTGCATGGACAGTCGCAGTTTCTTATGTTTAGGGAAAGATCTTAACTTACGTACCTGCTGTTACTCAGAAGGAGAGGAGGATGACAGGAACAATGACGGAGGATGAAGATAAAGAATGGAAGAATTAAAAAAATCTGATTTGTGAAGAGCAGCAAGAGAAGGTGACAAAGACAGGAAATGAGAAATCACTAGGGGAGGTATAACAAAGGAACAGAGGAGAGGAAAGGAGACACAAAACGATAATAGGGAAGTCAAAGTGAAGGATGGAGGTCTTTAGAAGAGGAAGGAGAGAAAATGGAAAATACCAGGAGGAAAAAGATGAGGAGATACAAGTTTGTCAAATAAAAAAGTATTTTTTGCGTAACGAAAGAAAAAAAAGTGAACAGAGTTGAAGAAGCGATTGAGGGAAAGAAGATGAGGGAGGAGATTAAAAATCTGAATGAGGAGGAAGAAATGGAGGAGGAGGAGGAGGAGCGTTCAGCTGTGGGCAGTGAAGCTGATGTGGCAGCTCATTTCACCACCAAACAAACAATCATCTGGTTTCCTGAAAGAGACGAGGTCTGTTTCCATTTTAATAAATTACACTTTTGAAAACTAAAACTGGTCCTCGCAGGTTTTTTTACAGCCTGTTCGAGGCTCCTGATGAATTGCACCTTTAAACAGTGACAGAAACCATTCAGTCGTCCTTGGAAGGAGAGAATTAGTCAGCAGTGTCGGGCAGTAACGTGCTCTTGGAAAAGTGACTGCAATTCATCACAGTGTGCGTCGGGTGGGGGGGGTTTACTCCGCCACAGTTACAGGTGGATTCTGACAGAATCTCTAAAGAGAAACGACACCCAAAAGTCCTGCTGGATGTCCCTCTGTGAATATCTTTTAAAAATGAGGCTGCGGGATGGCCTGATGTGGAGGGTCAGTTGACACGGTGGAGGCAGGCTGACCCCCCCACCCCCACTCAGTGTAGCATGGACAGAGACATAGAGCTGGTGGTCAGAGTTAATCAGCTGTGAGGAGCTGCTGTCAGACTCCCCATATCTCTGCTGAAAGACAGGAAGTCTGCTAGAGTTTTGACTAGAATGACTATTATTAGGGGGGCACACGGAGAGCGCAGACCTCCGCCACACCAAGAGTCCGGCCTAATATGATCGATTCTATGAATCTGCAAGTCAAATGCTGCAGCTTGGTCAGTGTTCCTTCTCCTTAAGGGACCCCTTTATTATCATTGTGTAAACTGACTCATTTTATGGATATTTCATATTATATTTTATGCATAACAACAACAGTAGAGAACAACTGTACAATGACCCCAAACAGTGAACACAATCACTGCAGGATGTTTGTGTAAAACGAGGGATGAGACTGTGAGATGCGATGGCTGTAGCCAACTATGAGGTTACTGAAACGGACCTCAGCAATTATTCATTTCATGCTACACTGTGGCACCAGAGTCTGCATGGGGTATGAAATTTTGAAAAAGCGATACCTCATTTACCACTATAATTCATTATTAACAATGATGAATAATGAATTGACACTATTTTCTTAATATTAAAGGGACATATTATGTAATGATATATTTAATAAAAAAAAAAACATATTAGAGCTTTGTATCTTTTCATATTCAGCCGATTTCAAAGTGTGTAAAAGCATCGTGGGGAGCCAGTTTGAATCGAAGGCTTAAAGCTTTTATACACATTGTATGACCAAAGCCAATTATTTATGAAGACTGCATTAATTACCTGGCAGCAGAACCAAAGCTCAGTGTTATCTTATTACTTTACACATTTTCATACAATTTCTTTCTTATGTCACATATAGATCTATAGTAGATTTTCTGTTCTCGTTTATACCTCATTCTGTTCAATGTAGGTCTACTTATTCTTAGGCTGACAGATGGATAGCTTTCTGGGGCCCAGCCAGGCAGTAGTCATCCTAAATATAAGCATCTTGAACCACAGTACTCAGCATACTTATTAAAACAAGAATAACCATTTTATTCATTGTTGCTTTAGTGTAGCCTGTTTCATGATAAATACCCTCTCTCCTGAAAAAAGGTATGACTCTCTTTGTTGTACGATGGCGTAATTGAAAGTAAAAGGGCGAGCTGTTGGCAGAAGCTCGTAAAAAAAAGAGTGAATGTCTTACATACATTTGCATTTTTTGTTTATATATATTATATTTATTAATTCATTTGGACTAATTGCATTTCATTGACACAATAAAAGTCGTAAAACAATTTAGTAAAACTACTTTGATACATGCCTCAAACCCCACATGCAGTTTGTTGACCTCTGTACTTCTATAACCCAGCGTACAGCAACGCTGGTGAGGCCAATAGAATTAGGGTTGTGTTGTGTTCAGGGTTGTGTTGTGCTAGAGTTGTGTTGCGTTCAGGGTCGTGTTGTGTTCAGGGCTGTGTCGTGTTCAGGGTTCAGGTTGTGTTTAGGGTTGTGTTATTTTCAGGGTTGGGTTGCGTTCAGGGTCGTGTTGTGTTCAGGGTCGTGTCGTGTTCAGGTTTGTGTTGCATTCAGGGTCGTGTCGCGTTCAGGGTCGTGTCGTGTTCAGGTTTGTGTTGCGTTCAGGGTTGTGTTGTGTTCACACTCGTGTTGTGTTAGGGGTCGTGTCATGTTCAGGGTTGTGTTGTGTTCAGGGTCGTGTTGTGTTCAGGGTCGTGTTGTGTTAGGGGTCGTGTCGTGTTTAGGGTTGTGTTGTGTTCAGCGTTGTGTTGCGTTCAGGGTTCAGGTTGTTCTGAATTAGGATACTGGCACCTTTTTTGGTCCAGGCAGTGTATAGGCTATAGTGTAGGCTGTATGCAGTCTGGTAGGAAGCTCTGCCATTGTGTTTCATTATTATATTATTAGGTCAGAAACTTACAGCTAATGTCCTAAATCATGTTTCTTTATTGTGTATTGATTTAAAGAGATGTAATTATCAAGCTCTGGACGAACGACGCTGCAGAGGAGGAGTTTTATTTCTGAACACACTCACCAGCTCACCCCAGTGCATTATGGGTAATTTTCTGCCCCTGCTGTGACACAGTCAACGATTGTGCCAATAAAAATGTGAGACAAACGTGTTCCCAAGGTTGAAGTCATAATCGTGTGAGTGCATGTGCATGGATTATTATATGTCTGTTTCATGTGTCCATTGTGTGTGTGTGTGTGTGTGTGTGTGTGAGAGAAAATCTATTTGTGTTTGTGTGTTTATTGAGCAGACTGATGGGTGAAATGATGGACCGAGACAGAAGAGAAGCAGGATGGAGGGATGACGAGAGAAGAGGAGGAAGCCTGTCAACACTTTCAGTCAACACTTTGAGCTCACAGTTCGCTTGTCATCATCACAAATCTTTACACACAGGTAGACAATAAATACGTTTAATAATGCTTCATCAGTGTGTCCTCTGACTGTTGATACAATCATTGAGTCTTCAGTTATTGGATTAATATAAAGAAAGGCTGAGTGAACCAAGTCATCCCAGTGTGCGGTGGTTAAAGTTGCACTGAAAAGACAAACTGAAGTACTTTTAAAGGGCCAGCACACATACTGAGATTTCTCTTTTGCATGTAGTTTGGTTGCTTTACGAATAGAAGAAACTCGCTCCTCGCTCTGGATATTTCTATCCGGCGCACAGTTCAAGCGTCTACTCACAAGTATTTATACACAGCTGCGTATTCAGCAGCCTTGGAGAACATCAATAACATAAATAAAGATCCTCTTTTCAACAGCGGCATATGGGAGTCAAAATGTGCGCAGATGGCTCTCGGATGTTTATGATTGAGAGCTGTTGCCATATTTTAGACATGATGGTAGTGGAAATAATCAAAATGCGTGTGCATGTGTCTGAGTGTTTGTGACTTCATTTAACCACAGGACACAGATGGTCAAGAGTGTATAGGATCTTATCTAAAATTATGCTATTGATGCTATGCTGACATAGTATGGTGTATGTGTGTGTGTGTCACATATCACATTAGGGAGCATGTGGATTTTTCTTTCAGTACTGTCTGTCTGCATTAATGAGAGATGACATCAGTCATCGAGTACAGATAATGACACATTTGATACTCGGGGAAAAAGTACATTATCTGTACTGGGTACTACCTATAGTGACAGACCTTTGTATTAGAGAGTAAGATCCTTCTTGTTTGAACCAGAAACAGCAGTTGTATCACTCTGTTCAAAGCCACCAGACTCCATTGACAAAAACAGTAATTTTACCCCGTAGGTCATCTTAACGTTGTAACACTCAGAAACGACGTAAATCAGAATGTATTGCAGGACTGTAACTCCAATACATTAAATCGTAACCCCTGCATCGCCGGATTCTTACCAATTCCCAGCCCTACAGAGGACTTTCCAGGATCCTTTTTCATTGAATATTGTCCAATTTGATCATCATTTCATTGCAAATTTTATAAATATCTTCCAGTATACGTCCAGCCTGAACTAAAAGGGACACGCCACCATGGTGACAGATGTGTAACCAAATAAACTAAAGATTGTAAAGGTAATCACATCTGTGCTTATATAAAATAAACTGATATTTCTGCCCTTTTTATAGAACAATTTGAGTAACACAGCTGCTCCCCGTCGGCTGCCAGAGACGCGTTCGTGTGTACCTGAACTGATGTTTCTCACAGGTTTTTCATCCTGTCATTGCAGTATAACAGAGAGTGAGAGGCTGACAGGTAGATGAGTGTGGAAGTTTATTTTTCTGGGGTACTTACAGTTGTCAGAATATGAGGATTTAGATGAATTAGATGTTATACACCACTCACACACACTCTGCTCAGGTGATTGATGGGGCTCAGATGAGACTGATGATTATGTCTTTTACTTGCTGACAATCCATTTCTTTCCATAAGGAACTGAAACATTTAAAAGGACAAAATCCTGATCTACAGACTGTCTTTTATGGTTTAGTCATTAAAGCATTTCAACTGAAATCTCTGAAATATTAACAAAAAGAAGTCTGAAATATTGCCCATATGTCATATTTTTGCTATGCTATTGAGAAACTCTTAACTTTAAGAAGCAGATGTGATTGTCAGCATGCACGTTAGTATTAAAATGCCCAATTTTTAAATGGAGTTCTGTCTGCAGAGGTGTTTTAGTCTTTTTAGGTTTAAACAATGATGTAGTTGATGACTCGGAGACGCTCTCCACTCCACAAGTAACAGATGTAGTTGTCCATAAGAATTTTTGTATTAAACTGCCAGATTATTAAGTGGAGTGTGCTCTGCACAGGTGCAGAGATTTAAGAGAATAACACTGATGTAGCTGATGACTCAGAGAGGCTCTCCGATTTAAGAAGTAGATGCCTTGCATTTCTGTATCTGTGTCTATAGCTCACACATTAGCGTGATATGACACTGCTTTCTCTGCAAGCGGCTTTGCAACCCACCTCCACCCCAGCTCCTCCTTTTATGTTGTATCTGAATTAATCAATGTCATTTCTGTTGCCATTGATGCTTGCTCTGTTCTGTACCCTGGGGGGTCTTTGCTGCCGCTCTCCTTGTCTTAAACTTTTCCATGTATGCACATGGAAGGGCAGGGATGGTCCCAGAACAGAGCCATACCGCCAAATATAATATTCTGCATTTGGGATAAGTTTCTTTTGACAAAGTGGTCCTGACTGAACTTGGGTTGTGGAAGAAGTCTGGATGAACTTCGCTTAGTTAGTAACATTTCAGCCTTGAATCCATTAACTCAGGATAAAACAGGCCTTAAAAACTGGCCACATGAATCCCTTAATGCTGTTTGAAGAAGTTTGAGGATAAAACATGAGGAATCCTGGCCGGACATTTATGGAGGCTGTTAAGGATCCACAGACCATAGCAGGTGATTTCACTGATTAGCACTCAGAGGAACAACCACAGTGAAGAGCTAATAAGTGAAACCACCTGCTGTAGTCTTTGGCTTGGATGTAAATTTGCTCACACTGTCCTCTTTTCCTCTCTTCATTACCTTTCTGCTTCTGGAGGAATAAGTGGATAAAAGAAAAGACGGAAGAATGAACAGCAACCATCCGCGTTGGAGTCACTGAATAGCATCACTTTTGTTACTCTGCAGCTTCTCACCTCTGGTCTTCATCATTATAACCTAACACCTTCTGAAGGGAGGGATAGTGTACATTAACGCAGTGTGTGTGAGTTTGCTGAAGCTAGTGTTTACTGCAGTGTAAGTCCTTTCACAAGCTGATCTACTCACACTCACACTGCAGAGTGAGACTCAGCATGAAGTCACACTGACGGCTGTGTAGGAAACAGGAGGAAGGTTATAAAAATAGCAGACTGGTGCAACATCTCCTTCAACCAAACACTGAAAGGCTTCTAAGAAAAACAGCTTTTGTTGTGCTGCTTTTAGTCCCATGCAGCGGGTGTTATCAGACCAATTATAGTGCAAGTTCACAATTTCATTTTGTGTCCAGCTCTGGACACCTCGAATGTCCGTACGTCCTTCGGCTGTCACTCCTTTCTGTCTGCCGCTCACAGTCACTAGACACAGTTGCAAAAAGTCGTTAAAACTGTGGCACAGCCTTATTCCACTATGTTCCTTTAATAACTCAGTACATGCATTATTTGTAGTGTACATACTGCATATATTCTGCTGTTTTAAGTCTGTTTAACTGTATTGTTTTTCACATTAGTTGTATGTATGTTGCTCTGTTGGCCTCTTGCTGCTGCCTCTTGAACCAGACCGTCATTGTAAATTAGAATCAGTCAGTTGACTTGGTTACATAAACATCAAATAAATAAAATACATTTTGTAGGTATAATAGGTGCCAATATGCTTAAGACAGGTTTTTCTTGCTGTAAACATTCCTTCTGCAAGAGATAAAACATAAAAAGATTCCATACAAGTCAGGAAACAGACTACTTATGTTTTAATTATGTGTATAATGACATGAATATTGGAATTTCTTAATTTTTTGTTACCTTAGAATGAGCTGTTTCTATCTACAGAGGAAGCGGGTTCTCTTCTGACGGGGCCTGCCATGTTTCTACAGTAGCCCAGAATGGACAAATCAAACATTGGCTCTAGATAGGACCTTTCGCGAGTGGTTAAAGATATAAAGAAACTTAAAGATAGTTGATTGTTGAGTTCCAGCATCCCAAAGCGTCTGTATTTGAGAGTCTATCAACTATCTTTCTCGATTAGTTGCTTTCGTTCAGGCTCGGTGGATTCTTCATTAGGACTAGGAGGAGCCAGAGGAAGCTGATTTTTATACAGATTATTTGTCTCATGTTCTACTGTCAGAATATAGAAAACAACAGTCTTGTTTTTTCATCAAACTTTCTATTTATCCTGAACACCCGGAGTTTCTTTCTCCTGTCGCTTCTGATCAAACAATGCTCTCGTTTTTCTCACCCACTCTGTAAAAGCATCACGGTCTGCAGCTCCTGTTAATCACCTTATATTTAACTAAATTAAATGTGAGCAGGCTGATGCCGCTTATTATTAGTATTTTTCCCCCTCTCATTTTTCATGTCAGGTGTGCTTCGTGAACTTTACAGGGCAGTTTTCATCATTAATTTACGACATTGCCAGATCTGTGAAACATGTAGGAGGATAAACATGTGGACGGTGGCGCTTCAGTGAGTCATTTGGCGGCTGTTTAATGCACAGAAGGACAGATTGATGGGACTCATTCACATTGTAGTCCAACAAATTAGCCTTTTCATTCATTCACATCCTCATAAGGAGAACCAAATTATTTCAACAGTGGATAATTAGACGTCATTTTCTTCCTTCATTTAATAATCTGCCTCCTCCTTCACAGCATCCCCCAGTCTTTACTCTGTTCGGTTTTTCCTTCGATCAATCAATTGAACGTCGTTGTGTCATTCAGAAACATGAGCTAGGTAAATACATTTATCTGCAGAGATGAGATCTCTAATTAGAGCCTAGTGTTGAATTAGAATTCATTCTTTCAGTATAAAGGTTATTTGATCTTTTACTGTTTGCACCAAACATCACTTTCGATTTGCATCAAATTACTCTGCGCTAATTATATCCAGTGTAAGTGTCATTTTACATTGAAATACCCTCCTGTGTGTTTATATAATCCTTTGTTGCGCCTGTATTCAGTTAATTATTAAAATGGGATGAAGAATCTACACAGACTGTCAGCGAATTGGTCTAAAAAGGAGTGTCTCATGTAAGAACGGTGGCTTTGTGATACTAACGCAAGCAAGCTTTTAGAAATACCGAGGAAGTTTGCTATGCTGGTTTGGGGCATGATCCCCTGAAAGAATTTTGATTTATCTAAATATGAGCTTTCTAAGACGGAGAGAATTTTCAAGGAAAACCAATTTCATTTTAATTTTAATTTGTCATTCAAGTTAAAAAACATTATTCATCAAGTAGCTTTAACAATTTTAAGTGACACTGACTTCATTTTGTATTTTTCACCTGTACTCTTAAAAACCTAATAAAAATCATTACTTCAATTTATGTACATTTTGGAGAGCAAACATTGGCTAACAATAGCTTTAAAACCCTTTGAGTGCGCACTAGCATAGATCAGTTGTTCCCAGTGGCGTGCACAGACTTTTTGAAGGGTAGGTGTGGAAAGAAAAAAAATGGCAACACTATAGCGACGTACTCACCGACTTTAGAGGGCCACTTTAGACACGTTATTTATATGTTATCAAACGGCACATTATATAGCTTCAAAACAGACTAACCTACACAGACTACTCAGGTTAAGTCTGTGTTTAGGATCAGCGAATCCACCAGAACTGTGTGGATTTCAATAGTTGGACTGTTGAAGAAACCCACAGCGACATGGATGTTAAAAGGAAATAAACCCCTAAGGGTGTGTGGGGGTCTTCCCCCAGAACATTTTAAATTAAGTAGATGCGCATTTCCATGTATATCTAGTGCATTTTAACACCATATAGCACCAGATAATCCAAACTGCTCTGTGGATGATGAGGTCTGGGCTCAATATAGATCACAAAAGGCCCAAATATAAAAGTCATAGTCATTGCAACAGTAATGTGTCAGAGTATTTCTTCCGTCCGTTTCTTTCGTCCTAATAGTCTTCTGGAGTTTACAGTTTTTTGGTTTGGCTCATTTCTCGAAACAGAAATTACTTTCTCAAAACTCTAAGATCATTTGGCAAATTTCAGTGTATATTTTTATTTCACTTTACACAAACAGTGTGAAGCCATCATTACACACAACAGATCCACTCGTTAAAGAAACACCTGAGTGTTGCAAAATTACCATAGAAAATGTGTCAAACTCGTCAGTTTTGATTAATTATGACACAGAGTTTCTTCTTCAGGCCTTAAAAGGGAACATTAAGGGCTCTCAGCTATAGAACCTGCACAGAGATGCTGTAGCTGTTGCGTTGCTTCAGATGCTGGTAACCATTGTTGTGCAAGTTCACACTAAACAAGAGCTAGGTCAAAGTTCAGTTCACGCAGATTAAAATGAAGGATGTTGGATTTAGACTATGGGGCTGTTGGTTCGTTGTCTTACCCTGTGTTAATGATTTCTCGTGATCATCATTCATTTAATGTGCCGGCTTTTGTTATTCTCTCTCTTCAGCGGGGTAATAGCTCCGCCGAAAAATGAAAGTGACATTTAAGTGAACGTATCAGGAAGCAAATTGGAGAAAGGATGAAAAAGATGCACGTAAGTAAAATAATGAAAAACCTTTATTTAAACTTGAAAATCAATGCAGTGATGCAGAGTAACATTTTTAAAGAAAATATACAAGTTATTAAAGAAATAAAAGTAATTAAAACAACTATAAAGCAGTGCATACAAGATTAAACTTTTATTACAAAGTTGAAAGAAACATCAAAGCGTGTTTTCCCCCAAAAAATAGCAAAGCAAAGCAAGTCAGACATTTGGAGACTTTTCTATGGAAGCCCATTCCTGCCAATGTCAGACACAAAAAAAGGAAAATTAAGTCAAAATATTAAGAAAGTTTCTCATATATTTACTTTCTTTTTCCATCACATTGGCTAAAATGGGCTTACCATACTGAACCATACTTCTCTCAGTTGTTACTGACATTTAAATTACATCTTTTCACCTGCGGGACAGGAGAAGACACAAAATGTCTACTGAGCGGGAGTGAGTGGTCAGAACATGTGCAGGAGCAGGCGGTAATAGTCAGAAATCCACCGGGATTAAGAAAACAGTCCTGCGGGCAGGGCCATAAATCAGAGTCATCAGATTCAGGACCCTTCAGTCATGTGACTCGAGTATTCACCTCAGAAAACCCATCCAATCCTGACCTCCAATATGGCCGCTGGGGGAACGTCATGTCAGCCGAACAATCAGAGCAGATAAATCCAGGCATTAGAGCTCATTCAGCTGTAGCGCTCAGAATCACTTTATCAGGATAATAGTGTCGACTCCAATCTTAAAATAGAAGCTTGATGCAAGCGTGCGTTCATTATAAACATCATTATGCAGGGAAAAATAAACAGCACACAATGATAGCATGTGGGATTTGTAAGAACAAAGCTATTAGTTGACAGCTTCTCTATCGCTGGCTCCGACCACCCCACAACTGATATCTAATTAGCTGCAGTGGATAAAGGAACAGCTGTCCTCCCTGCTCATTCCCCTACTTGTTAGGTTTTTGTATGTTAGACGTTTAACAGATGCTGCCATCCAGAAAGATCATATCTCTTTAGGATCTACACTGTCCCCATCTTTTGGCCTCTTTATCTATGTTTTATTTATGTCCACTGGCTGCAGAGGCCATTGACTCTGGTCAGTATGAGAACCATGTCCGGGTATTAAATGAAGGGGAACCTCCACCCAGCCTAAACAAAACAACCAGACATATTTTGGGCCCCCCCAGCCTCTTTTGGGTTCTGTCACTTACCTCATTTAATAAGACTGATGTACATCGCTTTGCTTTAGTGTAAACAAGGACACACGTTCCACCAGCAGTACTGGATGTGAAAGGCCCCAATTTTGAGTTTAAAATGAATCAAAAATTTAAAAATGTAGTGAATATAAATCGACTTCCAAGTGCGAATGAGAAACTACGGTGGCTGCGAAACATAATAGGCCATATCTAGAGGCAGTATTTGGTTTGTCTGTTCTGGGATACCGTAGAAACATGGCGGTTCTAAGGTAACAAAAACATTTTTAACTTCAGGTGATTATACGCTAATGAAAACATACCTATGGATATTATATTGTAGTTCTGCCAATAGATCCTCCTCAATGTTACACACTGGACCTTTAAATAAAATGTAGAAATGGTTAACATTTGAAAATATAGTATGTAGAATAAGCCATTCAGGGCCCTTGAATCAAGGGCATGTGTTTGGATAGTTTGAGGTCTGTTTAATAGAACTGTAAAGAAGACATAACAGTATTTTGTTGGGACGTGATGCCATCTCATCCGGTGTAATTTGATTTCTCGAGGGAGTCTTTCAGCAGCTTTATTTTTATTTACATTGTTCCAGTTGATTTTTTTTACAGCCTGAAGCTCTTTGACTGAACAGAATAATAAAACTGCTACTTTGGACATTCAGTTTGTCCCATTTACACATCACGTCATGGAGTTTCAGGCCTTTGGTATAGTTCCAGTTGGTTTATTTTTCATTGCTCCCCCCGAAGCTCAATGATTGAACTGAATAATAAAGCTGTTACTTTACACTGTCATTCTGTCAGCTGGTCTGCCTCGAAAATGCGGATGAGAGGTTAGTCTCTAGCTTTTATGTTGTCTGGGCTATGACACGATAATAACGAGCGCTGTTTCGAGCCAACACAACCTCTGTGTGTGTCCTGACAGACCTGGGTCTTCTGACTTTGAAAAGGAGAATAAAAGGGCTGAGGTTACAGTTTCCAGAGTTTCGGCATGGTCGACGTATGACTGAACATAGTAATAAGAGGCAGTAGTGGTAATAATTTGTGGACTGGATTTGGAAAATAATAAGACTGACTGTAGTGTTTGTTGGAAGATACACATGAAATTAAAATTTGTATTTCAAATTCGTGCAGACATTATGCATCCAAATGCAGCTTTAAATTGATTTTCATTCCTAACTACGTCACGTATGTAACCAAGTATTTTTTGAACCTAAGAAAACTGCGACCATTGGACTATGTTAACCACACAGGTTTATTTTTAAAGTGTAACAGGAAGTGTTATTGCTATCTTAGCCACCGCCACATCCGCACGCGTCGCCACATCAACGCGACATGTTCAGGAATTGTTTCTTTTTTAAAGTGTCCCAGAGCGGCGCAGGATTTAGTCACGTAGGCTCACTCACTCTGGAAAAAACTCCCGACTGGAAACAAACGTGTAATGATTATCCCAATTCGCCACACCTGTGGTCTTTGTGTCCCGCAGCTCACTGGTGCTTCAGTTTAAGGAGTGGAGTAGCAAAAACAACATAAATGGTGATAATATCACATACCGCCCGAGATCACATTCCTAGCGAATGCACATATTAGTGAATGAGGCTCATTGTACTGGATGGTATTAAAAAAAAACACCCCTGCGTTAAAACAACACCAAGGACCAGCGATGGTGGTTGAGTGTTGCTTATCATGAAATCCAATTTAAGCCACAGATCCATGAGAGGTGTGGTTCCAGTTCATGCCGAAGGTGTTGGATGAGGTTGAGGGCTCTGAAAATGAAAACCACGTAGACATGTTGAAACAGAAAAGGGACAAATACAAACCGTTGGAAGTATAATGTTAAATATCATTGCATGGTATAGAATTTCCCATTCATTGTACCTTTTTATCCGTCCATGTGCAACCTTGTTTGTTTTGTCTGCAGGTTAAGATTGGGGAGTGAAGGTTGCTCAGATCCTTAACACTGAACTTCTTTCTAACTAAACTTCTTTGTGTCTACACAGCTTTTCCACTGCCTGCCCTTTGCTCAAGAATACTAAATACTGCTGATATATTTCCTTCCATCAGCTTCCTCTGGTTGAATTACTTTTGTTCCATGTAGGTTTATAAGCCTGGTGCTCTTGTCCGACAGCATAACCATCAAATGGAGACTCTTCTTCTGGAAATGACTTTCTCTTTCTATCAGGTCCTCCGTTAGTGTCATCCTCAGTCTTATGCACATTGGAGATCATGCGGCCAGACAGAGGCCGTGAGCAACAAAGGGAGGGAACAATAAAGGGAAGAAAGAGACAGGAGTGAAAGTTGAGGAGAATCATAACAAGAGACAAAACAGACGGGAGCAGAGAGAAAATGTGTAGACAGGAGAGGAAGAGGAGGAAGAAAGGAGCTGGTGTCAGTGGAGAGCAGGCGTGGGAGCTCATTATTGAAGGAAAGATGACCTACATGACTCTTGGCACACACTGAGAATGATTGATCCTCCGTGTTATGGCCACTTACACCAGAGGAAATCCCATATGGACTTAACACCGCAGGACTCAATGAGGAAGAAGGTCCTTTTCCTTAAAAGGTTTTTCAGAATGTGTGTAGATAGAATTACCTGTAAGTTCTACTCCATCAAAAGTTTCCCCAACTCATAGAGATGGTTTTCAATTTAGCTGTCAGTATGCAAATATGGCATAAAAATGCAGACAGCGTAGGAGCAAATTACTAATTGGTGGAGATAAAAGTCCCCCAAAGGCATTTATACATAATAACAAAAAGTACTTAGCAACAATATATAAGTCTAGCTTTTAAGTTATTTTGTCAAACATGGATGTATATTTATGTAAGTTGTCCAACCGTGTGAATATGCGAGGCCAGAACACTGATGCACTTTGTTTGGGCATGAAAAAGACTTTTTCATGGCATGTGCCAGTAACCTGTTCAGTACAATGTCACATTATAAAGCGAGCTGAATCAGGATTCCCACTCTTTAGTAGAGATCATTTTTTGTTCAAGTTTTGTGGCCACTGTAATTTCTCCCACACACTTCACACAGGTCATGAAATAGGCTACCAACGCGAGTAGTCTTCAGTTGGGTTTGTAATGTGCAACTTCACCACTAGATGCCACTAAAGTTACTACAACAGTTTCACAACATTCACCATGCAACCAGACGTTGCATATTAACTGTTGCTCATTTACGTGTCAGGAAATGTGACATGATCATCTACGGCCTCATATTTTTGGAGTGCAGGGCCACTGAAAAAGCAGCAGTGTTCGGCAAGTTTGTGACTTTAGGTCAGTTTATTTTAAGAAGAGAACAGGAAGAGATGATGAAATTTCACACATAGAACAAAGGCAAACTGTGACAGAATAGATCTTTACTGAACTTTTTCAAAAGCTGCATATTGTGTTTTCTCTCACTTTTGTTGGTACAGAAACTCATTTTATACACAGGATCAATAAAGTTTCATCTCACTTTTTCCAAACTGAAAGTAAAGAGTCTTCTCTGACACAAACATTATTTGAAGGCAACTCAGAAGACCGTGAAGTGAAAACACCTCATCTTAGAAGCTGTAAAGTAATCAATACGGCTCTTTTGAGTATTTTTCATTAGTCCTACCTCACAAACACCACACCGGTGGTCTGACTCCAGGCGTGAGCAAACAGCCCTCTCATCCATTCTCCGTCGCTGAATAATACATGAGCAGCACAACAACATTTAACGTTTTACATCTCTAAAGCCAGATGTGTTGGTGATGAAGCATCTCATTACGTCTTTACTCTTGCTGCAGTCAATTTAATGTGAACGTGGGGTATCTTCAGCTGGAAACTGAAACAAGTTTTTTGGACTCACAAGATGCTCCGGTTGCTCAGCGGGGTGGAGTCTGGTCTCCACTTCAGCTGCAACTTTATTTTGTAAAAAATAAAGGGTTGCAGAGACTCAGTACAGCACAATACAGAATACAAACATACAGAAATGTTGCAGGATGGAAGTTAAAGCTTAAACGTGGAGGAAAAAACATCTCTTTAGGGGCTGTGTAGCAACCTATGCTATAAATTGGTGTGTCTCCTAGATCAGTGGTTCTTGTCAGGTCTCACCTGGGGACCCGCACTCATCACTGGGAACCAAGGAACATAAGTGTCATCCAATTTATTTTGTGATTTCCTCCCTTTTTATTGTTTTTTATTGTTTATTTGTTTTTATTTAAAATGTTACAGCATGTGCACTGGAGTGCACCACAGGACCATTATAGTGTGCACAAATATCCAAACTTAGAAGATATTCTGTGTGTTGAACAACCAGACTGTGTGATGTTACACTGTGTTGAAATAGATTAACTAAATGTTTCAATCTCTTTGCTGGTCGTTCTGACACATTCACAATCATTACTGCTGTTCTGTTAGTGTTTACCAGGCCGCTGTTATTAATATAGATATTTAAATAAATAAATGACCACCAGTCGACTATTGGATTTATCTAACAACTGCTAGGGGGGCAGCCCTGAATGTAATTGTAACAAACATACGGTTGTCTATATTTACCTCAGTGATATACACTGAACAAAATTATAAACGCAACACTTTTGTTTTTGCCCCCATTCATCATGAGCTGAACTCAAAGATCTAAGACTTTCTCTATGTACACAAAAGACCTATTTCTCTCAAATATTGTT
>NW_023340246.1:22037950-22041024 GCF_004916995.1 Morone saxatilis | reverse complement strand
TACACAATTCCTGGAAGCTGAAAACATCCCAGTTCTGATCTGATCAGCATCTTTATATGGCACACCTGTGAGATTCATCTGAATGCATTTTCTAAGAAATTTCAGACAGAAAATTTCCACCCAAATTTAACTTTGAAGCTCCTCTGAATTTCATTTCCATCTGTGTACTGATCTTCCTGCAGTCCCTTATATTTATTTTACTGGCCTTTAAATAATTACTCTCCCCATGTTCTTGTACAGCGTCTCACGTAATACTCTGTTGGCTTCCGGATTTGCCTCCAGCTGGGCGCTGAATAACGTCATGGTCCTTTGCGTAACCCCTGTAATCCTTTGGGAAATTCATTTATGTTTACACGGCTCCGAGTCCTTTCTGCGCTCGCTATAACAAAGTGCAATGTTCGTACATGTCGAAGCTGCCTCTTATCTGCTGTCACTGAATTGGAACTGAACCTTTTGTGTGTAATCTGACGTTATGGTGTAGATGTATCTGTCTCCAACATCTTGTCCCCGAGAACCACATGCTGCGACTTCCTGTGTGTGAGATGTTTTCTGCAGGTTGAGTCTCCCAGAATGAACACAGCTCTTCTGTTTATGTGTTGTTCCTCTCTGGTGAGTTCAAGCATGACTCACGCACAATGCAGTTCATGTTGTCATCTGATGTGGTAAGCAGTAAGACACTGGAATCTTTTTGTTGCCTTAAGTGCTTCTCTTCTGTCATTTCCCTGATTGGAACTTGTGCTCCACAAAAGTCGTCAAAAGTCATGAATTAGTTTTATTTAAAATGGCACCAAACAATTCTCCACAGACACAAGTTACTGAGCCAGAAACCCCCAGAGAGGTTTATCACTGATCATCTGATGAGAATGATCTGATGGGGCATAAAGTAAGAGTATACTGATTATACTATGGCACAGTTACATGATTAAAGGGTCAGCATCAGCAAAAAGAGCTAAAGAATCCTGATTTGGTTTTGTTTTTTTGTTCATGTTTTGTTCAAATTTATATAAAGAACATAAATAAGAAACAAATAAAAATGTATTTGCCGATGTTTGTAACAGAAGTTTGAAAGTTGACAACTATTACAATTAGTACGATTAGCTCTTCCATCCCGTCAACACTTGGCTTCCGCTTCATTTCCTGATCTTCCACCCTGATCGCTGCTGTTTGCGGTGAGCACGTGCTTTTGTCCGAGCTCCTGGCCGATGCAGAGGTTATTGTGTCGCACTCTCTGTATGACTCACTGTTAAAGTGGCGTCTCCTTCTTCAGCCTGTCCCTTCGCCTCTCTATTCCTGGAATCGCATCTGGCACTTGCACAAATGAAAAATCTCTCGTGATGTTTTTACTCCCTCTCTCTGCTTTCATTGTCCGACCCCCTCGACGCTGTCTTTTGATTTGCGGTCCATAACAGCTTGTAGTGCAACAGCTGAGGAGGTCAAGAGCTTGTTTGCTCTTTTTTACTTTTTTTTAGGTTGTATCCCTGCCTCGTTCTTTGAGATGATTACATCACTCAGTCAATTTGCCACTTCTGTCTTTATTTTCTGCCTCTCTTTTGGGGGGCGTCTGTCACATTTAGGCAATCATGCCCAATCATTTTGATAGAAGCGTCTTCAGGGAACATTTGAATGAGCAGAGAAGTGACTGTGTCAGAAGCTTCTCCCATTGAGTCGAAACTTTAAATCTGAATTTCACAATCATTAGTTTGTGGAAAGTGTCGCTTGATTTACTGACATATTACAGACGACGCCTGTTCTGCATCGGTGCATTCATGATTTAAAGTATTCTGAATCAGCATTTTAAGAATACTATTATAGTGTTAACCCAGCTATTCCTAATCTCCTGCCACAGACAAAATCTTTTCTATTTTAGTTACCCATAATCCTTCTCCCGCTTGCTTTACAAGTTTCTCCTCCTTTTTTCAGTAGTTCTGGTAAATAAGAAAGTCCCATTAAAAGAGAAAATCAGTATTTAAAATTTCTGAATAATTCTGTTCTAGCTTAGCATAAAGACCAAAGGCCAGAGGGTTAGGGCAAGCTAGCCTTGCTCTCTCCAAAGTTCCAAAATACTCCTTTACAGCTCAACGCTGGCATAATCTGCACACAAACAAATGTAAAGTGGGTTTTTACTGGGGGTAAAATGTTGTTAGGTTGTAGTTATTTCTTGGCGACCAGCAGCCAGGTGCAATAACTTTGTGGCGTCTCTGCCAGCTGCCTAACAATCTCACAGCTATGGAAAGGCCCCTGAATGTCCCCACCCAGAGGCTGAGCCATTTTCTTACCCTTCATCCAGGAGCTGTTGCCTCCGAAAACAAAGATCACTCCATCATTACAAGGCATTGACTCCCAGTCAGTAATTTCTAGGTGCTGTTAAAAACCCCTTTATATCACTTCACCTGCTTCACTGTTACATTCCTCTGCTACCAGAAAGACCAAAAACTTTATTAGAGCGGGGATGTCTGCACAACGTCCCCAGTTTGGGTCCAGTCAGAGGCCCATGTTACGTGTCAGTTTCTTTTTCTCAGTCACCATAGCAACTGATAAAACACCACAGGGTACATGTGCATCAGAGGAGACATTGATTCATTAAAATAACACAAATGCCATGGAGGTGGGAACTGGCAATGAAATACCATGACGACACCTGACAATCCAGTAATTATTCTATCTTGTCTCTCATTCGTATATTTTTACATAAAGACAGCTGATGGAAAAGTGCACTGACTCACATTTTTTAAAGCGATTTAAGTGTTTTGAGGGTGCTGAAGGTTTTGAGCCATATTTTATTGTTTGTAACATATTGGAAACGTGGATTGACAGCAGAGGAGTGGATTATGCTGCAGGAGTGGTTTGGTGAAAACGTGTCACCATTATGATTGATTGTAACTAATAAAATTTGGAGCTGAACACAGTCCACAGGGTTGGGGGAATCTGTAATAGTCTGAAAAGGGTTTTAAAGTTTTGAAGAGAAGCACGAGGCAAAGAGACTACGTGAGGTGAAAGGTAGTTGCAGCGGTAATGGCTGGGGCTTATAGAGGCAACAAAGGTACTTTAAAACCCTTAAGGCCTCTGCACACCAA
>NW_023340246.1:22004478-22035781 GCF_004916995.1 Morone saxatilis | reverse complement strand
ATCAGTCAGAGGCAGGTTAGAGGATATCTGAAGCGGAGAAACATGCAAGTCCCTATCCTTTTTTAAGGACAAAATACACAATTCAACAACGTCGGGCAGGCAACACGCTCTGAAGCTCTGGAGTTTTAGGGTAAGTGAATCTTTCTGTCGGTCTCCTCTGCTCTGTGTATTAACTATGGCCAACGCAATGTAATGTCACCATTTCACAGCACAGACTCCACTTGCTTAGCTGTGGTTTACAGTAATTATATGCCAAATTACACCAAAAAGCTGTCATTATTCCTGGAACAACTCACAATTTTCTCAAATATTCACACAGTTTTAAAAACTCACACCCAACAGTACAAACATCTGACTTCTGGGTCCGATTCCAACTTCGCCCTCAAACACACACAAGCTGTCGAAAGCCCAACAAACTGAAATACTGTTAATTATACACTGGAGGGATTATATGAAAACATGCTTACTAAATGTTGCCAGAGAAATAATTAATCATAACTTAGTCAAATCACAGCACTTACTATCCAGATAACAGGAACAACCTGGCGGGAGAAATTAAAAACAGCACTGTGATAAATAATAATATATACGGCTGTAAAATGCTGGTTCTTGTCAATGTCACACTGACAGGAAGTGTAACGAAGAGTCCATGCAAAGTAAAAACCTTTCACCCAAATGGTCTTTTTATGTTCTTTCATTCAATATAGGCTCAACTGTTATAATTGTGACATGATGTTTGAAACAGCAGATGACAAATTATTACATCAGAGCCATTCTCAGCACTACTCTGCTGTAGCCTCTTTCTTCATCATATAATTGCCCATTATGTAGTCTGAAAGTGAAGTCCTGTGACGACCGCTGTAATTGGGGCTGTAGGCTACATGTGAGATGAATTTTACTTTGACACTGCTCACAGGGACCGGGTCGTTCTCCTCTTTACTCTCTCAGGTGCTCCTCATTGGGGGTGATTGGTTGGCGGCCCTGCCCCCATATTTAAGGGAGGCCTGAGAAGCACACTCTGGCTCTCTTGCACACAGCAGCCCACCTTATGTTTGTGTTTTATTCTATGAAAGTGGAGGTCTGTTGGTCCAGTTTTTGCCTCTTAGGTTGGTTGCAGTGATTTTGATAGTTCTGGTTCAGTGTGACTGGCCTAGACTTCCTGCATCTGTTTTGTTCTTTTTGGCCAGACCTTCAGACTCCCACAGGGCTCCTATTGTCCAGGACATTATCTTGACAATACAGCACTTGCTCCAAAGTGTTTATTACAATTACCATTGCTATTCATGTTTTTAACAATCAACAATATTTGATCATTAATAAGCTCCATGTATTTGTTAATAAAATAATTCTGCTTTAAAACTAACTTTTGGGTTATAGTATTCTCCTTTAATGTGTCGCTGGTCACAACTGGTTGAGCCAGCATGTTCATTTTGTGGCCGTAACCCACAAGATAAAGGCACACAGTTAAATCTTCCTGTGGGTGAATCAATTCAATGAGTTTCTATGTAGTGCATGATACTGTAATCTGTAACTGACATTTTGCTGGATTGTGAATACAGCAGGCTGTGGCTGTGCATGAGGTAATCAGCTGATCCTTCCTTTGCAATGGACAACTTAAAGCGTGGACGCTGTGGCCTCAGTGGCTCAACTTTGATTAAACCTAGGGAGCCAGATTTAGTAAATGTCTTGTTTTGTTTTCACCTAGGATTAGTCAGCACTTGTTTGACAAGATGGTTCCCTTTTTTTTGTTTATGGCCTTAGTTCACCCTGAAGTCACTGCTTCTAGTGTTTCCCATTTTTTTACTGTTTGTGGTAATAAATTCTTCATGTATCAATCAGTTTTGACTTTGGTTTGGGGACCGGGGAGGGAAAGTCTTTTTATAGGCTTATGTTGCGCTCCTGCCCCATGACAATCCAGAATGCAGCCTCTTTTGGAAGTCCAGACAAAACATGTTGCATGATGCAGAGATAGTGAGACTAATCAGGGTGGGGCAGACAATCAAAAGTGGCAGAAAACACCAAAAGGCAGGAAGTGGAGTTACTGTCACAGGAGGAGAGAGTATTACAAAATTAAACAGGAAATGACTAAAACCCAAAACAATGACAGATAAAAGAAAGAAAATATTATATAATCCAAACTAAATTAAACTACCCCTTCATATACAATCCAAGTAAAAACTCAATTATGCTTAAACTTTTTTTTTGATGTTAGTATGGGAAATATTTTCAGAATATTGCGGACTTAAACGTTGAAGAGGCCCTCCTGTAAAATGACAATACAGCACTGGCCCAAAGCTAAATTAACAATCTGTAATAATGACCTGTGGGTCTGTAAAACCCATTGAGATTGTAACAGGACTCTAAATAAACTTTAGCATGATTTAAATGGGAGTTTAAATTAAAAAATAACAAGACAAAATCAGAGTTATGCATGTGACCAAAGCTCTGAAGTTGAACTGTCAAAAAGATTAAACATAACATGCTACGGAAAATAAATTAACATAATCTCATGAATAAACAATCTCGTAAATAATCGTGCTCATTCAACTTTACAGGGTTATGAGCAGGAGCTGAGAGTTGGTTTAACAGTCTGTCTCGCCGGCCATTTCCACTTTGTTCAGTGGGCTCCGTGATGTCTCCTGCAGTCAGACAGATGTTGTGGACGACGACTGCAGGAACAAAAGCATTGTCCACCACCAGGGTCCTAAATAGCAGGCATCTCTGTCACACCTTCAACATACATACCGAAGGCCCGCTCTATTGTGGCATGGTGTTGGTTTCTTCCCTCCTGATATGGGTTAATGATGGCAACAGGCTGGTCAATGCAAGGGTATCCACCACCCCCCACAGTGACACATCCTGGAGGAGGGTACAGAGCCTCTTTGTAGATGCTGCTGTCCTTTAGAACATGGGGGTAACGCACAAAGGTGTGAAGGAACCGGCACTTCCCATCAAGTACTGTCTTCAGTTGTATGGATGGGAAGAGATTATGTTTAATGTAGTCCTAGCCGCAGGGTCCTGAACCGGTAGTCACGCGTAAATTGGCACCCATCGATGGCATCTTAAAAAGATGGGGCTGTTGACCAACCACTGTTTATTTAAGAACATTACCATCTTTTCTGGTAAAGTCTTCCAATAGCATCGACTGACAAAGTGATTCGAGACTGTCCTTGACATCATTAGTGGCACACACTTTGTGAAAGAGAAATACTTTTTTGTTTCTGTTTCTGTTTGACCACTGGGCTTTTTTTGGTTCCTGAATCTCTGCCTGTAGGCACAAGATCATAGGCACGCAAAATGGACTCCTTAAGCACATCATATTGCAAGTGTTCTTCTATGTTCAGAGAAGACACAACCTCCTGTGCTTTACCTACTAGCTTGCATTGAAGTAGGAGAGGCCACATGTCTTTAGGCCAGGGCTAATTCTTTCAAATGCACTGAAGTAGGAGTCAACCTCTACTGAATTCTATCTTATATTTAGTGAACCATCATATGACAAAGAAAACCAGCTAAATATTCACATTTAAGAATCTGAAATCAGAAAAGGTGTGGCATTTTTGCTTAGAAATGAAATAATTATCAAAATAGTTTTAAATAATTTTACGCCAAGTAACTAAGTGATTAATTGACTGATTGTTTACCTTCCACTTATTTGTTTGGGCATTTTCGCCTTTATTGGACGGTGACAATGAAGAAGGCAGACAGGAAATGGAAGGGGAGACATGCAACAAAGCTCACCAGCTGGAATTGAATCGGCAACTTTGTGGTTATGTGGCATGAGCTATAACCACACAGCTAGCAAGGCTTAGATGGAAATAATTTAATGCACTGGGGCTTCTGGTGGAGCTGGTGGCCCGTGTACCAGATTCTGTCCTCTCTGCCCTTTGCTCCATGACATCCCCCCTCTTTCTCCCCCTTTCCAGTCTATCTTGAGCTGTCCTGTCCAGAAAGAATGAACAAAAATGTGTATATTAAATTATAAATTAAATTAAATTATTATAAAATTGAATGCACTCACATAGGATGTGTTTCTGTATCTCTAATTCATGGGCCATTCAGCATTGTGACATGCTGCTGTAAGTCTGCTGATGTTGCCTCTGGTTATGGATATTGCAGCTTGCAAACACAATCATTAAGCCATTCAAATTATCCAGCAACCATGTAAATTCCCCTTTCAGCAATCTTAAAAAGTCCAACCTTTCTGCACGGTCCTCCATTAAATTGTAAACTCCTCAGGTGTAGAGTGAAGATAGCCACTCTCACTCTCTGATATTTGCTTTGGCTGCCCGAGCTGAAGCACTGCTAAGTGTCCCAGTGTGGATATACAATTGAATGCTTTTGTGGGTGACTGATAAGGCGTGGCAATGGTGTTAAGTGAATCAGAACCACATCCCAGTCTATTTAAATTCAGCTTTTTTTTTCTTCCTATTTCCTCTTCTCAGCAGTGCTGCTATGTATCAATTCATAAGGAAGAACTTTGTTTTAGTACAAAAAAAAAGTACAAAAGATAAATAATAATAGAGACAGACAGATATTTGACTTATTTAAATAAAATGGCCCCACAAAATAGAGGAGGACTGAAATAACTTCAACTTCAAACCAATTCTGAATCTATTATAGTCTGAATTCTGTGTGCCACAATTATAGGCTTTTTATCATTTGTATAAAATATGTTTTCTCTCTTGTGCCTGATATACATCTGATATACATCAGGCACAAGATAGAGAGAGAGAGAGAGACCAGTATATCTTACACACTGGTCCTTCAGTAACAGTGTCTTGGGTCATTTATTTAAAACAGGATATAGTTGTTAAGTAAATAAACCTGAATTCAAGTAAAGTAGTGCCTTTTGTTAGCAGGCTGTAACAGTTTCACTCAGGTGAACCTTCATGGCAGTTACCTTGAATAAAGAACACCAAATATCCAAGCTCGATCTAGTCTAAACTCAGTTCACAGCGCCTTAAACACAATGTAGAGTAGTGGAGTGTAACCGTGTAAAATCTGGACATGTATAGTACCACTCACTTGCAAATGGAGGGCCTTTCTGAATAGCCTGACTCACTCTGAAAATATAAGTGTATGAGACACTTGAAACATGAAATGAATATGAAAACCAAGCAAAAACACTACGACTGATCTTATATGTCAAGCAAATGTCTTGTTGTTTGGTGCTGCTTTTAAGAATGACTGAGAAACAACAAAAGTGAGATATTTGAATTAAACAGAAACATTGGGAAACTAAGCTATAAGGAGCGGAAGAACAGAGAAAGATGGACATGGACAGACAGAAACAGAGTAATCTTCTGGCTTCAGGCTGAGCGCTGTGTAGCTGGACAGGTGATTTAAGTCCCATTCTACTTCATAAAAGCTGTGGACAGATCAATAAGGTTTCCCCCCGGTAGGTAATGAACATCATCTTCGACCCAGCGATTCTTAAATGCCTCATCTGAGCAATACTAAAGCGCGGCTGACTCGCAGCAAAGTCTTATCGCCCTATATCTAAAGCAGGAAATGGTTTGCCGCCTACAGACATTACTTTGGTTCAATAGATGAAAGCCGGAGCAGTCAGATTCCAGATTGCTTCATATGTCTCCTTTCTCTCACATTTTTCCGTTAACGTATTTCACTTAGGTCTTTGTCTTCCTCTCATACCTGCCTGCCTGACAATGAGCTATTGAAAAGCAGTCACACGTAGGCTTAATCAGTGGAATCAGCTGGTAAAGTGCTCGGCCTTAATGAACATCTTACACATGATTCTCACATTGCCGTATATTGGAGACAGATGGGGAGAAGGACAGATGTGAGTTGAATGGTATTTGCCCATTTGATCACAATATGTTTGGTATATGTTATTAAATATTCTATATGATGGGTAGTAAGGTTTCTATCCAACCTTTCACCCACAGAGTAAAATGTGTACTGCCAGAATTAAGAATAGATGGGTTTTACAGTGATTTCAACTGCAACATGGCTTCATACTTCAGTTTAGCAACCTGACCTGAACGCAACCCATTTTCGGGACCTTTCGGGTTAGGTTAAGCTTCACACTCTGGTCCAGCTTGGCTCCAGCTTAGGTTGGGGTTGAAATCACACTGATGGAACAGCCTTTTTCCTCTACTAGCCAAGCTTGGTTGGTCTATTGTTGGAAAAGTTATTCTTTATTTGTGAGGGAGCCTTTTCAAACATTGAGATTTTTGTCATTTCTTCTTCCAAGCCAGAGACAAAAATATAGTCTCTGTCTTGGGTCGAATTCTGGTCTCAAATTTGCCATTAGCAGGCGGGTTCAGACTTGTAGGTCTCGGAGGAATTCTGAGCACTCAAGAGTACTGTTCAGTGAAGTTTCCTTGGGCCAACAGAATTTCTTAAAAACAAAATCCAGTTATGTAATTCAGCTATTTCCACAGAGGAGATAGTTTCACTGATAAGAAACAACACACTGATATAAAAACTCACACACTCTTTCTCTGTCCTCCACTCTCTTCTATTTATCTTCAGTTTACTTTTTTGTCTTTTGTCTTATTATTATTCCTTTTCAATATTCTTCATATTCTGCTCCTATAATCCAACCAGCCTCTATAATCACTGAATAGAAGTGGACATAGCCAGACAGCATCTGCCCTCTCTGAATGCTAATCTGTCACAGCAGGTTTATGTGATGAGCCGAGGTCGGATTCACCGTCATCTAGACCTGAGTACTGACAGCAGACTTCATAATGTTCGTTTAGAGGCCCAGGTGGGTGGGGTTTAAGATGTGAGGACATAAAAGTCTTTACCTTCCTGAAACTGACAACTTCCTGTCTTCTCTTAACAGTGTTTGGTCAAATGTGGTAAATGTCTCGCACATGGCACCAGAGGAGTGTGCTATAATGTCCTTAAATTGTGAGACGATCCTTCAGGCCACAACGACTATGACTCATCCTGCTGAAGTGCCCTTAAGAGGAGTTATAGGATATAGGACAGTTATAGTTTTTTTGGTCCAGTGTGTAACATTTAGGAGGATCTATTGGCAAAAAACGGCATATAATATAAGACAAATAAGAGTAATTGTGTTTTCATTACCTTAGAATGAGCTGTTTTTACCTACAGAGAGTCATCTACTACTATTATCTCCAGCTTGTTTCTCCAGTGTATATATACAGGTATATCTCCAGATTGTTTCACTACGGAGGACAATGGATGAAGAGCATAGTTTCAGGGGTCGTACATTTTAAAGGTCGTACATTTGTTAGTGGCTGTTCTAGCCACCGTTCAAGCAACTACTTTGCATTCAGAAATCCCAAGACGATTGGTAGGTGCTGAGATCTCTGATCATCTGGTATCGTGAGACTAAAGGCCACCGCACACAAGTCGTGTTGTTGTGTCAATCACATTTACAAGCTGACTCTGAAACTTTCATCCATCATTAAAGTTTTTGAAAAACAGGTTAAATTTTTGAGTTTTTTGCATCAGTCATATGAGAAAAGTACACAAACAAAGACGGTTGACAGATCAGCGTCTTGTAGCCATTGTGCCAAATGCAGGATTTGGGCAGAGAGTGGCGACGACCTGTGGAGGAACCTCCAGGAGAGAAGTAAGGAAGGAAAAAAGTGAGATGAAGAAGAGAGAGAGCAACAGCAGCGAGCAGACAGCTCCTTTATCAGCAGGTGGAACTCTTGTTGTTGACTCCTTGGACCCAATTACTTTTTCTACTTTAAAGTGAGAGAACCACAATATCATCCTCTCTGCATGACGACTCCATCTTGTATTGTGATTGTCATAACGAATAGAATAATGAAACGCATCAGACTCTGTGTTCAAGGTTTCTATGTGTAACTGTGTAATAAAAAAAAATGCAAGACGGAAAATACGGACTTGATGTGCAAAGGCCACAAGAATAGACAAATCAGACGTTTTTTGCGGCCACCATAGTTTTTCCTACAGGTTTGTTAATATACTGTTAGATGTCACTAAATTACTTACTCACTGGTCCTTCAAGTAGTTATAAAACAGTAAAACGAGATGACTCTCTTTATGGAAACAGACAATGTTCTAGCTAAGGGTCTTGATGGTTTCTCTAGGTTAAAGTTATTCTTAATGCCTGCCACCAGGTCAGATTCCCATTGAAATCAATGAAACAAGATGGTAGAAACACTACAAGAATAAATTAAAATTAAAGTTCCTTGTTCAGTTTACTTTAGTTTTATCTTTATTGTTCCTGGATGGGAAATTTGATTTACAGTAGAGGGCCAAAAAACAAACACAACATACAAGGCGACAGGGGCCGCAAGTAAAACCTACATCTCTACAAGCCCTCTACAGTTTTGAACTCTTTATAATGTTCATAAAATTTGCTAAAATATTCTTTACTGCTGCACTAAATGTTTTCATTGTCTGAACTATATTGCTTGTTTCTTACTGCCTGTCCAATAATGTGTCCAATAGAACAGCACTGCAGATACATCAGATTTTCTCCGACATTAAACTTCAGTTTTCTCTGC
Organism: Morone saxatilis; assembly: GCF_004916995.1. NCBI lineage: Eukaryota > Metazoa > Chordata > Actinopteri > Moronidae > Morone > Morone saxatilis. Next base: position 22,027,304 of record NW_023340246.1, on the reverse strand, counting down.
CGCATTGCAGTTATAAAATATTGTCTTTTAATTCATCTAAGGGGGGGGGGGGTCACTCACCTGTAGCTGAAAGAATAGACTCTATCACTCACACAATGTGTCCTCCCACAAGGCAGATGGTGATTGTATCTGTTCCAGCTGGCAGGCCTCTTATATTCATCGCTTGTCAAACTGTGTGAGATCAATCTGTGTCAGTCTCATAAGTGAAGATTTGCATAAAGATGGACATGCCCTACCAACTTTCACAGAGATAAAATTGGCTCCCCTTAGAGCAGACAATTATGGTTCAGAGTACCTCAGTCATCTGTGATTTGTATTATCATCCTGTCTTCCAGAAGAGAGGACCACAGAGGAAATAAAGTTATTGTTCAAACTCTTTTGTTGTCCTCAACATTTTCAATATACGAATGTATATTTGTCGCATTGTTAAAAAATATACACAGTAGACCTATATCTCAGCGCCAGGGACAAGACAACACTGAATATGTCAAACAAGATACAACTACATAATACAGACAGAGAATTGTATAACACTTTTCCTAAACAGGAAATAATCTGCTCAAAAGTTGTCTAAATCACTTGTTTTACCTAAACTTGTTGCAGTTTGCTTGTATGAAAAGTGCTGTATAAATAAAGTCTGACAGCAGTTCAGTGGAATATTGCAGGGAGGAATGGAACAAGAAGGCCATAGTCAGCTGTTCGATGAAGCTGCACACCTCCAACCTCTCAGAAAGGTAACCAACTACTATCACTGAGCCCTCCTGTTTGCAGACTCATGCCTTGTTCAGCATAAAAGCAGATTACAGTTGCTCACAGAACGATGGAAAAAGGCCAATTATTGCCTGACTGCTTAAAGTTAAAAAGTTAGGATTCCTTCAGTGTTCATCGTCGAGGTTTCTCCCGGGAGCCCAATTATCCACGGAGGTCTCCTCCTCGCCAAAACAAACGGGCCGAGAGTGATGGCCTTTGGGGAAGAAACTGTTCAGGTGATTGGTGGTCCAATCTCGGCTGCCTCCAGTATTCTGTGATCTGTAGAATTAAACTGCATTAGCTGTTACCACAAGTAACTACAGCTGTCACATGCACAATAACATTCAAACTGCATAATAGCTGGTTGATTAATATCTGCCAATCAGGACTACATTCTGCAATTACGTTTCCTGAATTATAGATTTGAACCATTATTCCACAGAGAGCTGCCTCCTTGGTGGCGGCCTGACAGCATTTTCTAGTTCAGTATCTAATTATAATTATAGATTTCTTATATATTATTATAGTTTTTTAGGATTCTGTTGTTGGACGGACATGTTCTGTTTCAGTTGCCTAATTCTAACTGTACAAGTAAGTTACAACATAAAGTTATGGGCTAACTTTTACAATTTACACCTTGAGCAGGTGAAAGTACTTCATTATCAACCGCTGTCACAGTGAAATTGTCATCATGTGTCATGGACTCAAATAAAAAACTCCAGAAAGTCATTGCACATAATAACTTCTACAGCAACCACAGCATGTTTTTACACTTTGGTTTTTGTAAGGATTACACAAACGAGATATAACTCACTAATCACAGAGCTTTAGAGGTGCTTGAAGGTGGATTTTGTTACCTTTAGAGAGAGCCAAGCTGCTTGTTTCCACCTTGTTTTAGTCTGTATTCTAAGCTAAGCTAACCAGCTGCTGGGTGTAGCTCCACATGCACTGCGGACATGAAACTGAATCCGAGATTATTTCCCAAAATGTCAAACTGTATTCTTTTTAAAGGTCCAGTGTGTGGGATTTAATGGTATCTAGTGGTGTAGTTGCAGATTGCGATGCCCTCGCCTCACCCTTCTGCTCCAGGTGTGAAAGAGAACCTATGGTGGCAGGCGAAACTACAAAAGGGGGTTATTATTATTATTATTTAATAAATAATAAAGATAGATAATAATAATATAATAAAATAGAATAATAATAAAATAGTCATTATACACCTTAATGAAAATTATATAACATTTCTGCCAATAAATCTAATAGATCCTCCTAAATGAGAAACCACTGAGTCAAATGATTTTGTGTTATGTGAAAGGTGCTGCTCACGGGACCCACTGAGAATTATTACCAGCTGAGCCCCTTCCACCTCATAGTACTTTTATGAGCAAGATTTCCTGTCTGAACTCAACGTTTCCAGCAGCAGCAACAACCTCCAATAAACCCACTGTACACCACTCGCCCCAGCACCAAACAGCAACAACAATAATGAAGAGTGTTTCCCTGAGATTGGTGGAGACCAAACCAGAGGTAAAAGGAGATTCAGATTCATCGGATACATGACTCCAATTGGATGATCATGTTGTTCTGTGTCTGCTGATAATCACATCACTTGGACTTGTTTGAGTTCACTAGAGTTCTTTCTATGAGCCGGCTCCTTTAAGTTAACGATGGGAGATGGTTACCAGTAGGCAGGCCCATTGGGGGTATCTGACAATCTGGAAATGAGCAATGAACAACCCCCAATCTTTCTCTATATGAAGGATCAGGAAGCACAATCACATTCAGTAAAGTAATAAGACTTTGTTCCAGTGTGTACTAATCAATTTTTGCTTTTCCAATCCAATCCTTGCTGTTAGCTGCCTCGTCTTCATTCGAACACAAATCACAAACTCTCACAGGTATGCTGCTGACAAATACTTTATTTTCTCATTTATTCACATATAAATACATTGTCTAATCTCGGCATTTTAGAAGTGCTAATCGTGATGAGTTTAATATAAAGTAGCGCTGTCTGACCTCACTGATAAATACATCGGAGACAGTTTAAATAGGCTGTATTGATCAGAAACAGACCACCCAGGGTTTTGAAACTGAAAAGCCATTATCAAAGTGTGCCAGTTCTCCACTCACTCTGCACATTCACCCCTGTATTACACAGCCGATCAATAATGTTGATTAGTGTTGTGTAAATGTTGATGCTGCAACGTCTTTTCCGTGTGGCGTATTAGTCCAGTGAGCAGTGGAGGTTATTTACGAGCACATTACAGCATCCGGTGTTACGTTTTTTAAAATTCAGTTATCTGCTGAATTACTGATGTTTTCAGTCTTTCATGTCTTGAATCACCAGGAAGGGGGCACAGGTTTTTTACATGCTCGTAGATCTTTTTTTTTTTTTTTTGGGGGGGGGGGGGGGGGGGGGGGGTAAAGTATTGGTATTGAATTTGTCCCTTTACTGAGAACCCTTGGACCAATCAGAATGGAGTAGTCAGCCATAAGCCTATATGATTTTTTTTACAAGCCATGACTCCATTTCCCTGGTAACACCTAAGGTACTTCATAATGCCTGGAAGAATCATTACCATCCCATAAGGTTCAATGCAATGGAAACGTTCACTACTCCAGTACATAGGATGAACCAGAGAGCTAATATTATGCCAGCAAGATTCAGAGTCATTGATTTCGAACTGTGAACTAGTACTTACATCAGGAATTAATGGACATTCACCCAGACCATGGTATAATCCAATTACAAAAGAAACACATACGGCAATGTATAACATAACTAATGAACAGTATGATGCGTACCTACCAGAATCAAATGGAGTATCAATCTCCTGCATTGCAGTGAGTCTAAAGTGGTTTGAAGACTGAGCTGTTCTGCCAAGGTCCTGCAGAAAATGGGAGAGAAGGTTCCTCATTATAATGACTGACAGAATCTTTTTTTTCCTTACATGAGCTTCCATAAAAATTTCCAACATTACTGCAAAAATAAACATGTTAACAGCCTGATACAAAAAACAATTTTGGTCTCTATAGCTAATTGCCCAGTTCATGACAACTGACTTAATATAATTAACCCGTTTAAATTCAATTATTACTGTTATCAGTAATATTTTTATGACAGTGTATTATCTTCCACTCTTCTGCATTTCTCAGATAGCATTCTAGATTTATCCAAAAATATGAATCTCCTCGTTGTTCCTTAAATGTATAATGTCAACATGTTCGGTTCCAAGGCTCCTGTTGGCTGTCACGTCACATCCCCGTAGAAAGAAACAAACACCCTGTTGGCACGCCGATTGCCTGGAGACCTGAGAAGTGTCTGAGGCTCTGCTCACCTGTCAGCTCAGGTTTGTGTTATTCCTCAGGACGTTCGTTTTAACTGCCAGCACCAACAGGTGGGTGGGGTTTAAGACGCCAGGACGACTGGATCACAGAACCAGGAAAGGAAAGGAAACTTTATTTGAGACGTAGTTGTTGTGCAGTACAGAAACATTTAATTTACAGACCTCTTCATCTAAATTTAGTGGAAAGTAGCTCCAGAACCTCTGCAGCACCGCCATCAAACATCCGGTCCAAAGTGCATTAGAGGACTGACGTTCCTTAACAAAACATTCTGACAAGAATTTATTTTTCACTTACAGCCTTTTCTGCTCTCATTCACAGTCTCGTTAATCTCAAACATTAGAATAAATGAACCAGCAGAATACATGTGCATTTCTATTTCTCTTTTACAGACTCGCACACACGCACACACACACACACACACACACACACACACACAGGTATAGAAAGACACCTGTGAAGTGACATCAGTCAATCAAATGAATTCATATTTTCACACTTCTATTGAATTCTTCCCGACTGCTTCCTGACACATCGTTATTTCACTGACTGTTGGATTTCAGTTGTTGTGATGAAATTTAGCTTCGGTTATTTTTATTTAATCGTAACAGTTGATGAGAGGCTGCATCTTAAAGTTAAAAATAAATAAATAAACGCAATCTGAGTTGCCTATTTACACATTCAGCAGATAAGATGCATTAATATAGTTTATTTGGAGTGATGTTTGCAGGGACGGATCTGGAGAAATATTCATGTGGTGGCCAGAGGGAGGCATAGAGACTTTAACGGGTGGCAGAAATATATGCTGATTTAATCCCAAACAATCACATACAGTATACACACATATTGTCTTAGAAAAGCCCCCAAAAGTCCAGTATTCCTTCTCCTTTTAGTTGTTTAGGGAATTTCTGTCTCATTAGCTGCTGAATGTTTCCCTTTCTTCACCAACTAGTCTCTTACTGTGTCTGCTGTCTGGTGGTGGGCAGGTAGTGTGAAATGGGTTCATTAGAGCTTTTTTGCTCAAAAGAGCCACCTGAGAGCTGTGAGAGTGAACCAAAACAGCTCATTTTACAGCCAGAAAACCAAAAGAATGACCTGAAAAAAAGTTCATTTAACTCAAATATTTGGTGAAACTAATTTCATTTTAGCTACAACTCAATTTTGTAAGTTAAAAAAAACATTTTTGATCAAGTAAATTCAATAATTTTAAGTGACTTATTTTTTTTTAAATTCTACTGTAAAAACAAAACACCAGGTAAAAACTACTGAATCAGGAATGTTTCTGTAACTTACAAAGACGTTAGTGTCACTTTTCTTGTAAAAGCTGATTCATCAAGAATGTTTTTTAACTTAAAAAACTGAATTAGTGTCATTTTTTTGTTAAAAAAAATGTTGAAAAATGATTACATAAAAGATTTGAGTTAAAATAACTTGCAGTATAAAACGTTCCAAAAGCAGAGACGTCTGGCAGTAATTGTTAATATCGATTATAGCCACAATCTCCCATTACACATACACAAAGCTGTAAACCTGTGATTGCACTTTATTAAGGGCACATTACAATATGCATCAATGTGGGGGCAACACATTCAGAAAAGTAACATTTGTTTGCATGTCAAAGCATCAAAAATACACAAATAATAATACAGATAAACAAAAGCATAATCAAGAGAACTTAATTCAAGCAGCAATATTAAACCAAAACCCACATTAGAACATTTTACACACAAGATTTAATTCAACACAACACAGTTTGATTCATTTCATCACGTCACAGTCTTCCTGCTCATTTTACTTCAGCGTTTATCATTTACTTTCATATATGTTTGACAGATTTTTTTTAACCAAGCAAATAAACTTTAAGCAGCACCAGAAAGTTTTCTTATTCAACTTATGTCCTCAGAGAACTTCCCCCTTTGCACAGTAACTCAACTGGACTCCTGAACCAAAGCAGTAAAAGACAAAATTCAAGCATTCACACAGGTGACTTTTTTTTCCTGGGAGGAGAACAGACCTCCTGATCCTTTGATCCCTGCTAATTAAAGTCTTTAATGTGTTAATTGCATGTTGGTCCCCTTGGCCCAGGGCCCAGAGCTTGTACTCACAGACCGGGAGCAGTTTACCTCCATCCACTGATGGCTAATAACACATCCCTGTTCCTGTGTTTGTCTCTGATTGGATGAGTAGTTAACAGGGCTGACAGTCATTTTCTCAATCTTATTTGTCCAGGGAATATTGGCTCCTGTTTCATGCCACAAAGGGCTTCTCATTTATTAGACTGCTCAGCCTCTGATGGGTCTAATTAAACAGATCAGTGATAATACCATTTAAAAAGCCTAAATGATACAATATACTGTAATTCATCCCCTCTCATTTGTACTGATCTACTGTCATACAATATTACAAACTTATAAATGATGTTCAGTTTGAGCTGCAGTGTGCATCATAGTGTTGCAGTTGAGTTAGTTGTTGTACCTACTGTTCTTCCCCTGCAAGATTTCCTACATTTGCCAGAGTGCATCTCATCAGGGAATATCTGCATTTAGCTGTGGATTAAAGTATAAGACTGTTTTCCCTTCTGCCAACAAATCCCATGTGCACATCCAAACCAACAATGTTTTAGTCTGTCGTTCAATACTTTCTGTCTTTCTCTATCTGTGGCTCAATTTTTAAAAACGACTCACAAATATGTTCTACAGCTTAATTCCTCGAACAGCTGCTCACTGTAGTTTGTAGCGAACAAACCTGTGGAAATAGTGCATTGTGCTGGGGACTATTTTCAGCTGTAGATTAATCCACATTTGGTGCTATAGTGAATATTTGGGGCAGCAGGACGGCGTATAAATAAACTACAGTGTGTGTGTTCATGGTAAGGAAGAAACAGTGTTTGCTCATTGTGTTTTCAATAGTTTTTGGACAGCAATGGAGCTCTATGGCACAGAAGAAGCAGATATATCAGCTCGTTCTCACTTCCTGCTTGGTTGGTCAGTGGCCTTATGTTTTAAACCAGGACGCTGCAAGTACCCATCTAGCGTCATTTGTGGACAGGCCTGTCTGGCATAATGTTTTGATGTGCTATTGAAGTCGGGAACACAGGATTAAGAGCTCAAAAGTCTGGGTTTGGAGGAGGTTCGAGTGGATGGAGGGGTGAAGCAAACACAGGACTTTCATCCAGGAAACCGCCGTTCGTGTCATTTGAAACCAAAAAATAGCCTTCATTTCTCACGATCTTTTCCTAAACCAAGTAGTTTTTGTTCCTGACCTTAACCAAACGCTGTTTAAACTCTCATTAAAAAATTAGAAATGTTTCTTAGTAAGCTTTATATTGAAAGTCTAACCAGATGTTGCATATCAATTGCTGCTAACTTGACCACAGGGCCATACGTGTGCAACACTGACACTAGAGGGTACAGCATCCTAGGCTGAAGCGTAGCTCTACTGATCAAGCTGTTGGGACTGATAACATGTTGGCTATATCAGGCTTTGACACACACATAATACTTGTTGGTAGATGCATTCATTGCTGGTTTTGGTGTTTTCATGGGATTTATTGATAATAAGAAAAATATATCACCAGACATGCTATAAAGATGCCACATGAAAGAGCAACATTTATTTTTTCCAACTGACAAAAACAGGATGCATTAATCAGTCTATTATGTTCTCCCTGCATTATTGTTGAACTTAATTTGTATAATAATCTTAATTTTCCCCATTTATTAATACCATTTCTTAATTTCTCTGCAGCTGGAAACTGGCCTGATTTCCCTGATATGAACTATACAGGTATTTGCAAAACATAACAGAAAACAAGAATATGAAATAAAACAAATATAATAATTCATGTTCTGGTCTGTCTGTTCCTGCCAGTGCTGACCTGAAATGCTCCATCTGAACACAGCAGTATAATAACTGTTAGCAGCAGGAACAGCTGTCTGCATTAAAACCCATTATTATAGAGTGGATGGGAGAGTGAGGAAGGGGGACGCAGGAGGGAGACAGACAGAGAAGCTGTGGGAATAGATAAAGAAGAGATGGAGGAGAGGGATCGAGTCAGAGGGAGAAGAGAGGGTGACAGACAAAACAGAGGAGCAAATAAAAACTGAGGAGGGAAACATAAGAGATATTGGAGAGAGAGTGTGAAACAGAAACCAGACTGTACGTCTAGCTATTCGAGCTGCCCTGTGAGGCAGCTAATGCTCATAATGTTTAATGTGTCACTAAACATTATGAGCATCCATTATCACACAAACTGATATTAATATATTAATTTAAAACAATCTGACCACCATATATCAGCTCATAACTGAACTTCTGACCTGGGAATGAAAATGACGCAAGAGGCCCGATCTAGACTGTAGAAACATGGTGGTTCAACATGGAGGACTCCATGGAAGGCTGAGGTAACAAAAACACTCCAAACTTATATTCAAGTGAATATACACAAATTAATACATGCCTATGAATAATATATTCCATTTCTGACAATAGATCCTCCTTTTATCTTGGGGCAGTTTTTGCCTTTATAGGGATGACTTGTAACAAAGATCAAACCTGCAAACAAAGCAAACCAGTGGCGGTTCCGACCTGCAACCATTTTGAATGGAACGAGGCATTCCCTGAGCTCGGATCTACGATATTATCATCCTCGCTAATGTTAGGTTCTACTAAATATCTCATCATAGAATTAAAGTACTTCTACATTTTAGACGATTTGGGGGGAAAGTCATTGTATACAGAACTAACCTTTGCATATGTTTATCATGTTATTAGCATGTTTAAGTAATATGGTAAATGGTAAATGGACCTGTACTTGTGTAGCGCCTTTCTAGTCTTCCGACCACTCAAAGCGCTTTTACACTACATGCCACATTCACCATTTCATACAGGTATGACAAAGCCCATAGTGAGTGGCAAAGTCCATTGAACTCGATTCATTACAGCATCACCCGATGCTGTTGCATCGGGAAGGCAATTTGGGATACTTCGACACGTGGCAGGAGGAGCCGGGGATCGAACCAACAACCTTCTGATTGGGGGACGACCCCCTCTGCCTCTGAGCCACAGCCGCCTTTGACATGCTAATGTGTAGCTCTAATGTTCTAACATTTGTCTGCTGAAACAAGTAGTACATGTGACGGTGGTGAGAATTCAGTCAGAAGGAAATTGAAGCTACAGTTCTGGCCTCTCATTCATTATAATGGACACCTCATTGTGCATTACTCATCAAGGAAAAAAAAAAATAAGACCATTAATTAGTATTTTCAGTGATGTTCAGGCCTTTTACAATCACGTCTTTTTCAAGCCATAACTCCCTGTTTCCCTGGTAACAACTGAGGGATGGACTATCACCTGGAACAATCATTACCATCCCATAACGTTCTTGTGCAACAGAAACGTTGTTCACTAATCCAGTAAATAGGACGAACCTTAGACAGAACTTTACAACGGGAGATATTTGTAGTCCGCTCAGCTGATGATCAGCTGTGTGATTCATTAGAATATAGCCAAATTATCCTCCTATCCTAGAATTCATCCTCTGGGGAGCATGAATGTCTGTGCAACATTTCATGGCATTACATGCAGTATTTTGTCAAGATGTTTCACATTCAGGAGAAAGAAGAGAGAGGGACATAGCAGAAAATAAGTCAAAGCCAGAGAAAATGACAGATTTTTTCTCATGATTTCTGTCATGGCCACAGTTAGTTAGATTGGTGCAATTGGATGCACGGATGGCAGCCATTATCACAGAGTGAATTATTATTTCTTGCATAATAAGTACTAAGCTAATTTTATGCTTAGATGATCAAATTAAATACTGGTTATTGCCTGTCCCATTTTAATAACATGCACAGTAGTCTCCATCCCTTGCATCCAAAATATGTCAGTTTCAGTTTGTGGAAACTCTCGTGCTGTCATCTATGAACTGGCTTGTAACAGATTAAAGGTCCAGTGTGGAACATTTAGGAGGCTTTATTGGCAGAAATTGAATATAATATTCATAGGTATGTTTTTATTATAAGAGTATAATCACCTGAAATCTGTACAGACGCCACAGGCCAACCTCCATGAGTCCACCGTGTTGAACAACCATGTTTCTACAGTAGCTCAGAAGTGACAAACCAAACGCTTCTCCTTCCAATCCTTTGTGCTTGGAAGAGGAGGGTGAGTCTGTAATTACACCACTGGATGTAACTAAATCCTACACGCTGTTATCTTTATTATATTTTATGTGGAACAATGGACCAATGACAACGAGAGAAGATGAGAAATATATCACTCATGGTTCAAGAAACAAAGCCAAAACATAAAATGTTTTACATATGGCAACATGGTGGCACTATTAGGTTTAGAGATGCACCAAAAACTAATTCATCTTTCTTCTGTTGCCAAATGTGCCACCAAATTTGATTTAAATCTGTTTGAGACATCCAACATTTTTTTTTTTTTTTAAAAACAGGAGCACAGACGATTAAGATACCAATATGCGCTTTTACCTGCTTTAAATGTATCTTAATTTTGGTGCTTTCAGACAGCGAGCAGTTATTGCTAACGGCAACGTTGCTGTTGAATGATCTGAATCGCCGGCAGCAGGGCACAAATTTGACTGGACCAACACACTTACACACTCCCATAGAACAGGATTGCAAAACATATTGCGAGGGGAATGCTAAAGTTATCTTGTGACCCTTTGTTAGATCTAGTATAACAGACAGTTCCATTATAGATACGGTGTGATGCTCACTCTTGCTTCCAATTTTGCCCAGTGGCCACTTGCAGTATTAAAGATTCCCCTACAGCCCAAAAAGCATTTTCCTAATAGACCACCATTATAAAAGAGACTAGACAGGACACCACCAACTGCAGACAACTGATTTTTTTTGTCTATGGAGGTTTTATATTTGTTAAACTTCTTGAGCCAAGAAAAGCAAAATCTTTGACATCCTCACAATTAAAGTCTATCGGCTAAGCAGGGACTGCAATAGGGTATCTAGTTGTTGTTATATATCTATGATTTGTCATTATGAAATTATCAAACTGTGAAGCTGATGTGACTCCAAGACATTTTTATATTGATCTGTTTTGTAGAGATGTATGAATCAGGGAACTCATACCGGTTAAATTAGCTCCTGTATCATTTTCCTTCTGTGGTTGCCATGGTCACAGGGTGACACCTGTGAGATTCGTTGTATTTAGTGTGTGAAGCAGGGCGGTGTTGAAACCATCAGAGTGATCAGGAGATTAAAGCCCCGTTGTGAGTCACGTCAAAGTGTCTGAGTGAGCCCATGTCCTCACTTTTCATGAGTCTGTCTCGATGATGTCCGGAAAATGGGATGAAAACGTAATTATCCAACTTCCCCCCAGTTAATGACACGTCAAAAGTTTTGAGGAGCCAACAGCTGTCTGGATACCCACAGCTCCACTGCTGTTTCCTACGGACATATGACAACCACCAACAGGTGCATTGAAACACTTTGACACCCACCTGTTATGTACTATAATTTCAGCTCCACTTACACATGATTGTCCATTGAAGAGCTAAAAGCCCAAAGTGACAACCAGTAGTTAGACTGCCCTGAAACGTGTCCTGTCTCAACCCTTAGCATTGCTTTTAAAAAAAACATTTATTTCTATTAAAGTACTGGAAAATCGTTGCATTGTGGGACTTGATGTGTGTATATGTGCGCTCAAATAGGAAAATGTATTATGTGCCTTTATGAGATTCAAGCATATTTTTCCATATTTTCAAACACAGGAACGTGACACATGCCTGGCACTGAAGAACACATCAAACATTTTAAAAAAGAAAAACAACAACATCAAAATGTAATCAAAAGTACCTCACGTGATCAGATTTTTCTGAAAGTGGTTGTTTTGAATATACAACACGTTACCTGTCAATTCATGCCAAAGCTGCAACGCAAAGAACCAACATTATCCTATACACAGGTCTGTTAGTCTGTGCATCCACCAGGAACCGCTCTTCACCATGTCACGTTCTTTAGTGACTTATTTTTAAAGGGGAAGAAACTTGCGTGTTTGCAGGACTTGGAGGGTGTTTTGGCACTCGGGAGCACCAGATGCTAGAGCAGTGGTGGCCATCTTGTGCTGCAGAGCACTGGGAAAACTCAGATTATCTCAACACATGACACATGAGTGGTTTTGCTTTGGTTGAAAGCAAATGCAGGTAGCAGGATTATTGCAGTATGTCTAAAAGGCTTAATAATTTGCCACTTTATGAATATCTTTACATATTTATATTTTAGTAAAATTCATCCCTGTCTTATAGTGTTCAATTAGGTTAAACTTTATTTGAAAGCAATTTTTAATAATTTACTAGGAACTACATTTTTTCTGGAATATAATTTATTACAATTTATAGGCTGGAGCTGGGATACAATCTTGAAGTCACCTACTGGACTCTGTCCACGAAACAGAATCGGTGACAAGGCACAACTCTTGCAGAGTCTATTACCTACTGAGAATGTGCTTGATTCCTGCCGAGAATATGGACACTAGATATGGGACGATATGAGAATTTCATGTCAGGATTATCCTATGTATCTTGATTCACAAAGTATACTGATGAATAAAGTGGGACTTAAACATACTGGACATTAACTTATATTTTGTCAAGAAATATTTATAGTTATTGCATCACAGATAGGCACCTCATTTCCCTGTCATTCTTTAGTTTGACGGGTTTGGGGTTTTTGAATGATACAGGCTCCCCCTTGTGGCAATTAAAAAATATCAGGAAATAGACCGCTAGACCGCTTCCATCCCAGCGGACTATGCGGTGAACGGATTTGCTAACAAGCAGGTACAGGTTGGCTGCACAGAAAGGTCTGGTGCACCCGTTACTGCCGCACTGACTGCTATTTATATTTGGTGCCAGATGACAGGACAGGGGTTGACACTCGGTAGTATCGACGCAATTCGCTCAGTGACATTAAAGTACCGAAGTTCAGTACTTATAATTTTCTCAGTATTTTTTATGGCGATATACAATAATAACATATCGTCCCATCCCCAATGGACACAACTCATGGGTCATTTAATCACTGACCAGAAGGCCACGCAAGACCCTAAACCACATGTAGACTGCATAGACCTCACCCAGTCTAGGCTCCACTCTTTCAACATACAAATCACTAAATCAATGCTTTCTGGATTGAACTGCATTAGAGTTAAACTGTTTTTTGTTTAGCAGTGTACAGTACATACACGCATTGATGTGACATCATGACCAACAGAATATGAAGCTACAGTGGCCCCTTCCTTCCTCCTTCAACAATCTGCCATTAGCTATCAGAGTCGTAGCTGGTGAACACAGAGAGTAACAGAAACCAACAAAGAAGTTTTCCTCCACACAGAGAAATATTTTGGTTTACAAGGCTTCGGGTAGTTTTTAACTGCTACAACGCTTTCCATTCATCTCTAAAACAGTCGTAGCAGTTCAAAGAGAGATCATCCCATACGTTCAATCCTCCAACGGTCCCAAGCATTCTCTGAAATGTCTTTGGATAAGAGGTTGACTCGCTAATGTCTCCGGGGCTATTGCTCTGTGTCTGATCCTCAACAAAATTTGCCCTCTCTGTGGATCAATACAGTGTCACCAGACAGATGAAAATGGCTTTTTTAGATCAATCAGCGATGAGCATTCCAGCAACTGAGCACAGAGAAACAAGCTTTCACAGCAGACATGCTAATGTGGTAACCATGCTAGTGCTAGTGTTCTTCCAACACCTCAAGTAAGATATTTACTTTTAGCAAACATATTTAAATATATCTGGAGAATTGTAGCCGTAGAAAAGTTAAGTATTGGGTTTTGCTGTTCCCTTCGATGTGTGACATTGTATTTCCAATATTTCCAAGAGGCACTTTTTGTTTGGTTGCCCAGTTGAGGATGTAGATTACAAAGTCCGATTTGACAGGAGGACTGGTACAATCATTCAACCGGTACAAGGCCTGTAAGGTCTCCTCCATCCATCCACTACACTTTGCACCAAAATACCTCTCCTGGTCTGTAACTGCAGGAGTCCAATGTTTGCAGAGCTGCCGGGATGAGGTGAAGCTGAAAATCAGACTCACAGCCTCCAACTTCACAGAGCCACTTCTTGTCTGTTGGAGTTGCCGTTGGCTGCTGGAGCGATGATGGCGGCGGTGGGCGTGGTCTTCTTGATGGAGGTGAGGCGGATGTGGGAGGTGCTATGCATGTAGCTGGCCTGGCGCTCGGGACGGGGACCTCGACCACATCGCAGCTGACTGAAGAAGAAGAAAGAGTTATCTTAGTGCACAAAGTATCTGCAATTATTATAGTATAGACAGACAACACCTTTTACTATTGATGTTGTATACTGTATATATGCAGTGTCCTAAACGATTTGTCGATGAAGAGAAAAATCACAGAATATCTTTCGGTTTTTGGATTGTTAGTTCGACAAAGAAGCAATTAAAGACGTCATCTTGACATTTTAATGGACATTTTTCACTGCTTTCTGACATTTCATAAACTAAATGTTTAGTTTATTATCTGGGAACTTAATAAATATGAATTGTACTGAAAATAATCCTTATCCCTGAGAATCCTTACAATGCTGAATGCAATTATGGAAAACTAACCAAATCAAAGTTAAAAATTGTGATATTTAATCAAAATTTCAGTCTGCATGTCTCATTAACAATGTTACGTCACGTGACAAACAATTCAGCCAATTACGACTGAACGTGCAGGATGCTTAACAGAGGAAGAGCAGAGGACAAAGCATTGAGTACTGAGCGCTTTCAATTAATAGTAACACTTGTGGGCTGTATTGTATAGACCCCATTGTTTATGAAAAATAAATCAGCAAAGAAATTCAACTCTATATGATTTATAACATTCTGACTGTTTTATACTGCACAGAAGACATTTTTGAGTTCCTTTCTAGCCACAATTGTGTTGTTTCCTTAGATTCAGAATCAGAGTCACTTTTATTGGCCATGCAGGTATGTTTACACATACAAAGAATCTGACTCCGGTTTCACATTGCTCTCAATGTCTATACACAGAAATACACATACATACAGCAAAGAGATAATAACGACAAGCTTGAGAGGGTAAACATAGAGGTGCTGGACTTACATATAGCCCAAATAGGCTCTATTTGTTTTGCCCACTCTGAGCTCATGCTATCATTTCCCATTAGTGACCCAACCAGTACCCACATATGGAGCCCACATCGGTTCGGCCTGCTTAGCTGACCCACGTGGGGCCACGTATACATGTTGGCTGGGAGTAAGCAGCCCAGAAACTGCTTGGGGTTGCAGCCCTAATGGAAAGCCAGCAGCTATAAAGGATGTTCATTTTTATAGGAAAAAACAAAAACTCTAGTCATAAACTCCAGTACTCAAACTTTGTATTGTGTGGGTGTATGGACAGATTTAGTTTTTCCAAAAGTAACAATCCTAAGAAAAAGGGAAATACATTTTGTTAACTAGCTCCCTGGGTAAAAAAAGTGAATGCTTAACATTTCTGTACTTAATGGAAATCCTCACATTTGGTCCAATAACATCGTTCAGTTGAAACTTCCTTCTGAGTAATAAGAAATAAATCCAAAGACAGATGAATTATGGTGCGTGCTTCATGCTACAGCACCATTATAATTGCTTCCCAAAGGCACATTTTATTTTTCCTACCTATTCTCTGCTGCTCCTGAGGTGTCAGGATTTGCCTGCAAATCTGACCCAAATGAAAGCCTAAAGCCCGTCCCCAGGTTACTGTGTCTCACTGCGACTGTCACCGTTTTTGGGAGGATTGTGCCGGTTGGCGTGAAGAGTTCTGAAGACAGTTTCCATCATAACGAGGTAGAATTATGATAAGTTGCAGGAAGTTTAGTGGAAGTGGGAGCACTCAAAAGGAGATTTAGATAATGACGAGGCCATGATTGCTTTTGCGACGAGGTTATGGAGTCCATTTACAGTGGAAAATTAGTTACTCGCCGTCTGTTTGTGTGCAACATTTCTACAAATGTTCAGCCTTCTGGAAAGTTTTGATTAGTATACATTTGCATTTTACCATTCTCTGTACACAGAATGCAAAACCTCAGCAACACCCTGCCAATACTGAGCAGCAGCAGAAGCCAAGTCCCAGCTGTCTGCAGGGGTTTTGATCTACATCCTTTGGCATATATATATCTTAATATTTGCATTTTATAGGCGCAGTCAATAAAGAAATAAAGAACTGTGCAGGCATTCTTCTTCTGCATGTTTTCCATCTATATTAGCATTAGTTCAGAATTGTGCTTGTATCAGCTGATTCATTCATGCATCACAGTCACTGGCCCAATATAGGACTGTATGCTGGTGAGATAGATGATAAAGGTTTCAGTGTTTTTATCTCCATAATAATACCATATATTGTCCCATCACTCATGATCAATAAAGAACTTTAACTATTCTAATCAAACACTGAGAGCGTATGTGTAAACAGTGACTATGTTTACATGCTCAATATATTCAGTTTTTTGCCATTATTCCCGTAGCTGTTTACGTGGCTAAATAAAATGACTATTCTACTAGTGTTCCTGTTTACGTGCAGCTATGCATACTCCGATTAACCCTAACTGTTAATGACGTAGTGTGTCCTACAGAGGAGTTTCACCCTTTTTTCAAACTATAGTCATGTTGCTCTTGTGGTAAAAATAGAACAGCTTGAGACATATTGCCTCTTTGCATCAAAAGAGGATTTTTTCAACGTTGTCCAACGGTGACGAACACAGCTTCCCTCTTTCAAGCCTTCAACCACCATCTTGAAATGATTGGTGTTGCAACATTTGCCCATATCCAGAAACCTGCTGATATCTGAGTCTTTCATAACGTTTAACAGTAGGTGTGTTTTTCCTTCCGAATAGAAATGTGGGCTTTTCTTTTGTGAATGAATCTCTACTCCAGCCTCAAAAACTGTTGGTAAAAACTAAAAACCCCAAATGAGCAGCATATTCTAAATGTGCTGTTTACATGTCCAAAGAATGCTGCTAAAACCTGAATAATATTGACACATCTTGCATCTAAAAATGCTCCATTTGGAGATCTAATTAGGAATATCCAAACGGAATTTGCTGCTTACATTACCCTTGTGAAATGTGGAATACTGTCATATTGGTAATAATAGTGGAGAATTAGCGTGCATATAATCATAGTCATTGTGACGGTCCCTCTGCATCCACACTGTGCTGCTGCTGTGCTTTCTCTCTCTCCAGGGCTGCAGATAATTAGGAGGCTTAATCAGCAGCATGGGACACACCTGGGCCCAGTGTACCCCATGTATAAAGCCAGAGCAGCCTCTTTACAGCACAACATCCATTCAGTGCATATTCACTCATCCACTCCCTACACTGCTGACTTTACAGATTCCTCGTATCTATTTGTTTGTTTTTGCTTTTTGAGCTTTTTATTGTAAATAAATTATTTTATCTAGTTTACTCCTGTGTGAACTGAGATTTATCTGCAAAACTAAATAACCTTTTTGCTGTAAATGACCAATAATCAGTTCTCCCCACCTTACAGAAAAACGCATAATTTTCCAATGTTTATCATCGAAGTGATCACATGTAGGAATGATGCTACCAAATGTTGTAACACAATCACATAGGTTTCACATGGGCTTCACACATTACAAACAACATTTTTTTTCAAAAACCACGTTTCTCCATGATATGTGTGTTTTTCTATAAGGTCAGGATCTTGCAGGCTTTTTCTGGCAGCTTTTCTAAAACAATGTGATGCATGTTGCGGTGGTTTTAGGCTTTTTTTTTGCAATCCAACTATGAGAGACAATGATAACTGTAGTATGCAGAAGATTACAGACTGGGACTTTTTTTTAAAGATTTACAGATCTGGTTACAAATCTATAAACTTATATACAACTGGATCTTTTTTTGGTTACAGGTTACAGCTCTTGTGATTTTTATATACAATGACTGCTTTTCACAGTGAGTGTAGTTTTAGTGGACAGAGTTAAAGGCTAGACCGCAGTACGGCAGGATCCAGAAACTCTCGTTATATCCGACCTGTTGAAGTGCCTGCGGAAGCTCTCGCTGAGCAGGTAGAGGGCGAAGGGGTTGACGCAGGATGAGGAGAAGCTGAGGACTCTGGCCAGCAGGGTGATGACGAGGTGAGCCAGTGACAGGTCCATCTGGTGGTAGTGGAAGGAGCGGTACATGTAGAGGACGTGGTTGGGGAACCAGCACAGGGCGAACAGGCCCACGAACACCAAGACGATCTTGGCCAGGCGCTTCCTCGTCTCCATCTGGAGGAGCGGAGATAAAAAGACACAATGAGAAATAATCCACTGGGATGGACGGATGAGAGATAAAGAGATTCTGTAGCTCATTCATTTCAGCCTGATACTAACTGCAGCTCAACGGCATATTTTACATTTTATAGTCGGGGAAGATATACCGGGAGCTGCTCAAGCTGCTACAACTTGTCAGTGAAAGCTTTGAGTTCTTAATGTGATACTATGTGTATCATATCCTGCAGATACAATTCAGAACCATTTGGCCCTGACCTGAACAGAGTATTAGGACAGGTACATCATCAGTGCAGAGTGCAAAATACCTGGTGGCAATAAGAGGGTTCCCCCTACCTAATGCTCTAGTGGTCTAGAGCAGACTCAATTCTCAACATACAAGATTTCATCAATGCAAGCCTAGGGTTAGGGTTAGGGTTAGACACGGGTTAGAAGTTAGGGTTACCCATACACGCTTTGCTAACACATTACCGATGATAAAATTGTTTTTTCGAAGATCCAGACTCAACCTGTTTGGTTCTAAACTTTGCCAATGTCAGAAATAATCCTGGTAGAAATCCTCTAACTGCTAAAATACTGAGCTACAAATGGCTTTCGATTATTCGTTGCAGCTTCAAAATCCATCATACACAAATGCTTAAAAGCAAAAAAAAATGATTCAAACAGTAATGGTTAAAAGCAGTTATTTTACACTCATTTGGGTGGAAAAGCGTAATCAGGCATGACAAGCCAAAGGGTTTGACTCCCAGCGGACCTGCATGCTAAAAGCTTCCTCCAAATGTCTGATGATGAAACGGACAGCAACAGAAAGGGATGGACCCGAAGAGGACGGATCAGGAATCATATTTAAACACCAAATGCATTGCGTGTGCAGCGACGTACCAGGAGTTTGACCTTGTCAGGCGGATGCTCAGAGATTGCCAGAGACATATGAAAAAGGTCAGTTATGTCACTCATGCACTTTACACGGGTCAACCCTCTCTGCACGTAAGGATGCAACCCAACACAAACACACAGAAATGTCAACAGGATTTTTCAAAGTGCTTCTTGGTGTATTGCAGACGCAATATCAGACCTTCTGACCTTTGGATGTACTCGCTCCTGATGGTAAACTGATGGAAAAAATTCAGAGCCGGATGTTGATTCTAGATCCATTAAGTGCACAAATTAAACCCTGAGGAGCACATTAGGCCTTCTCACCCCGAACGTACAGTAGATACAGAGAGAAACAGAAAACAGAACATTCACATACGGTGTGTTGTTGACACACTGGGCTGCATGGATGTTTCTCTCCCCTTAACTGCATTTGATATTTCTGTGAATCATTGAACTTGACGGCACTGCAGTGAACTGGACAGTTTGTCAGTAGCAATCAACCAGTGCAGCGATGCACAATGAGTTGATCATACTTTGTGCTGTTGAGGCTCTCCTACGAGTCATTTAGAACATGTTGGACTTCACTTTGAAATAAAATAAATCTTAAGCTTTGAAGCACAGAGGATTTACATGCACATCAAAAACACAGGCTTAATGTCCAAAACCACATGGTGCCTCTTGCCAGCAAGATTCATTCACAACTTCTAGTAGAATATTAAAATGCCTAAAGATAAATGATCAGGATGAGAATTTGATTTTTACTGAAACTACTCTAACGTATGTAGAACTTGCACAGACTTCCAGGACTATTAAAAGATACATGAATATGTAAATGTAATATATGCACTGATAAATTAGAACCTTACATTTTTTGCAAAATGGAAATTATTCTGCACCTCATGATTTATGTCCAGTGCCAACACAGGTAGTACTGTATCCTTTATGTAACCACGGATGTGTGTAACATTAAGGAGGAGCTGTCTTACACCCTTTTAAAATCAAGAAGGCTTTGCAATCCCACATGAACTTTTGGTAAACCTTAGTAGGGGTCGGGACCCTCAGGTTAGGAACCAGTGTATGAACATATTCATATTTCATTTGTTTAATTAAAATGGCTTAGGAGGGCAACAATAAATTACCCATAAAATGGCATTTTATTGTTGCCCCCCCAATTTTATCTGCCAGATTATTTCTTGGCTGGATACAATCACGCCATAAAACTGCTCCGGCTATGTATTTATTCTAACTTTTCACAAGAAAGCAAATGATAAAAAGTAACCCTTTGATTTCATTTTTCAAACAAGTAGAGTTAATTTCTGATGACACACATTGGACACTCTGGCACCTCTGGAACGCTCACCTGCTGCAACGCCATCAAAAAGTAATTGCACACAATAAGAAGATTATGTGAGTTTGGTGAAACACTGGATGGAGGAGGATTACATTTGTAGGAGCTAATGTTCACAATGATGATTCTTTAATTAATTTGATTCTGCAGAGTGAAGAACAAATGGAGGTTTCAGCTTATCATTAAGTATAAATTAAAAAAAGAAAGTTAACCAACAGCAAACTCTGCTGATTACGGAGCACAGATCATCTCTGCTCTCCAGGCTGGCTGCTGCTGATTTGTGTTTGCTCTGATTTGCTGCCAGCGGTCGGGCAGAGTTTGGCGTTTTTCCCATGATCCTCTTAGGCACCTGCAGCTCTGGGCCACAACTCATCTGGAAGGTTGGATTAAGCGAATTTGTGTATATAAATGTGTGCGTTTTCAAAGGTATGAATAGACTTTCTTACTTGTGCAAGAACATGCAACTTCATGTGCTCGTGCTGTGCATGTCTGTATTCAGTGCGCACAGTATGCTGCTGCTTCTGCGAGTGTATTCAGATGTCGGTAATAGAGTTTCTTCTCAGCTCATTGATGATAAATCTTCAGAGGTCTCCAGCAGAGCCGCTAACCGCCGCCTTTGGAGGAAGCCTACAAAGCCACCTGGGAGTTGCGGGCTGCCAGCTCCCATTAGAGGCACGTTTGAGACGGATCGACACCTGAGATGACTGAGGTGCAGCGAGCTGTCAAGTTGTCATATTTCTATTACGCTCCAAATGCTGAAAAATGCTGCCAACATTTCTTCATTTGCGCACTTGTTATCCAGTCGGGTTTGCAGAGGATGGAGTCTCCCATCATGCACTCAAACATTATTCTGCTTCTGTCACTCCATTCCTTTTAACTTCTGATGGTTAAAAACCTGCTACACATAAGTCCTGGCAGTAATAGAAAGAAAAATAAGAAGCTCAACAAAAGGTAAAAAAACAGAAAATAGATGAAAATATCTCTGACGCACTCTGATTAAAGTGTAAACAGAGAACTAAATGGGGGGATAAAGTGTGTTTTCATCGTAGTATGTCAGTTTCCAAGAGATACTGTCAGTGGGTTACATCGTGTCTCTTTATTGTCTCGACAAATAGATTAAAATTAGCATCTACTTTCTGCTCAGTCCATTTGCTACTCAGAACAATGAAAGAATAGCAGGAAGCTTCGTTCGTTTTGGGTTGTATTTACCATCTGAGTCACTAATTATGTCTAAATACCATCCTCTCTTATTGTCATTACGGATGTATCAGTTGAAACAGTCGTGTTTTCATCCAAGTGTTGAGCAAATTTGAAGCAAACTTTAGAAATGTTGCGAAAGAGAAAATACAAATTAGATACGTTACCACTGTCGGGTTTGAAGCAAATAAATCAGGCTACAGTGTAGTATTATCAGAAGTTGGCGGTATCGGCCACGTTACGCATGGCTGTAATTAACAGAGTAGAAGAAGCAGAGGTCGCAAACCAGGAAACAAAAACAAACAGTTGTTTGCAAACCGCCAATAAACCTCAAAGAGAAGAGGAACCAAAACATGTCGCCTAGGCAACAGGTCTTCAGGAAACTTCTTCGTCTGAACTTACTTGGACAATTAGTTTTATGATTAAGTTTTCTTGAATTTCAGCCTCATTGGCTGCACAGTTTCAACTCGTCCTTATCGTGCCTATCAGGAAAAAATGGCGCTCGTCTGCTCACTCAGGATCTGGTATTCCAGATAAACAGGTAAAAAGTGTTTGTGAACAAGGATTTGAGGAGAAAAATAGTACAACAACAGGAATCTGGATCCATATCTGAACAGCAACTGTTTGGACAGTTGATCTGAGTTTGGTTGCGTTGAAGCTGGACGGGATCACTGAGAATGAAGCTGTCAATCAACAAAGGTAAGCCCCGCCTCTAAATGGACCATCAGGTTAACTAAATGTAAATCATGCTGTTATAAAGACTGAAACTAGAAAGAACTGAGACCATAAAACAACCATCAGGACAAGGTTTAACTGAGAGCTCAAGAAATCAACTGAGAAGTCGAGTAATTTCTCCAATAGACTCAATAATTATTACCGACTTATGTTTTGCAGCCGGTGGAGCTGGCCCACTGGTGGCCATTCAGGAAAGACTGTAGGTTTAAGACATTTTCTTCATTGGCTTACTTCACAGAGACCTTTATAGTGCAATAACAACGCTACCGACTTATTCCT
>NW_023340246.1:22001056-22004453 GCF_004916995.1 Morone saxatilis | reverse complement strand
TGGTTCCTATATCTCTAACAAGATAGAACAGGAGCCAGGAGCCTTCAGTTACCAAGCTCCTCTCCTGTGGCAACCAGGGGCTTCCAGTCCGGAGTCGGGGGAGCAAGACACCCTCTCCACATTTAAGGGAGTAGCTTAAGCATTTCTCTTTTGAATACAAGCTTATAGTTAAGGCTGGATCAAAAGGTGGAGTTCCTGAACCAATGTCTTAGTGTATGCTGTTAAATAGTCCTAGAACTATTCGGGGGGATTCTCCCAAAATGGTGCACTGAGTGCTCCTCTCTTCCTCTCTCTTCTCTGCATTCATTCATGTCCCATTAAAATGCTCAAGTAGCCCAGCATTCAGAGAATCTTGGTGTGCACTGGAATATATTTATGTTGTTTGGTTTACTGTAGAAATATAATTATATAATATAATCCAAATAGTAAAAACAAATCAGGATACATGAATGACATAACAATCCAATATCACGCCCTCGTGCTCAAGTTTGCAATAATAAATGTGCAACGTCCAGTTAGACTTCAAATAAAACTTAAAAATAAAATGAGGCGTCAAAATAAAGCTTCCTGAGGTTGCAGTTTGGTGAAGTTTAGGAAAAGATTTTACATTACGTAAGTGAAGTTATGTAAGTTAAGTTAGGTATGCAGGGGACGGATATGTGGGCGGATGGATGGACGGATGGATGGAGGAGTTTGGATATGGATTGTGTCGGCTGGCGGCGAGAAGGTGGGAGGGAACTGTGTGGGAGTTGAGACTTGGAGTCGGGGAGCCATCTCTTCTTTGCTCTAGAGGTTACAGTGGCTCCTGTATCATCCGTCTACATAGTTATTCTCAATGGCTGCCACTGGATCGGATTCCCCTTTAAATCAATTAAACAAGGCAGTAGAAACCTGTATTGTTTTACTGACGATGAAGTTGTTCTTTATCAAACATATAACTCTTCAAAATGGCTGCTTTACCTGTTCAGGAAAATATGGCATGATGCAGAAACAGCAGCGAAAATGCTCAGGAAGGTTTATTTATGCACAAATCTGCTCTCCTCGCTGTGAACTGGGTCCCCAGAAAAAAACGGCATTTGCAGGATTTGTGTGTTTCATTTTTCGCTGCACATTTTCTTGAAAGACAATAAAATTGAGTCAGTGAGTGAAAATCACGACCCGGGGCCAAAACAGAGAACGCTGTTTCACCGACACCTGACTCACTGGTTCCAATGAGAGTAAAAAATCGAAATACAAACAGCAAAGATTCAATTTTCTCCGTCCTCAGAGTCTCTCTGATATTACAGCTTTCTCTCCTCTTGTCCCTGCGGTGTCCTTCAGGATGAAAACATCATCTCCCTGCAGGAGAATATATCACCACATCCTCTATAACTCACTGCGTCTTCCAAAAAACTGATCACCCTCCTCTGCACATGTCATCATCAGTCGACTGAGGTTCCAGCAACAACTTTAAAGGTCTTGACATTAACAAGTAGTAATATAAACGGACTGATCTTTTCTTTAAAGCTGCACCGGGAGGAATTTTCATGTGTGAAATTTAATGGTTCAGCTTCTGTGAATCATTTCAATGAGCCGCACTGACTGTCTTAGCCGTGGGCTGAAGCCTCCTGCAGGCAGAACTGCAGGCGCCAAAGTGTTCCTGCCTTATTGTTTTGTTTGTGGAAGTAGCTTTTAGCTCGTAGCAGCCACATTTCCAATTATGTTTGAGTTGTTTGGCTGGCTTTTTTCTTTGACAGCAGATTGAAAACACAACTGCACCTCATTTATGAGTGTTAAAAGATAATTACCGACTGTAATGACAGCAAGCAGTGCGCTGTCGGATCTTCACTTGTGTTTTCTAAATAGTTAATATTTGCAGAAGGAAGAACTGTGTCCCAAATCCATCCTCCCTATTAACTAGAGATTCATTTCTCCATTCTTAGATGCACTGTGATGCAGACGTAAACAATTCTCCATTGATGCAGTTACAGCCAAAGTCTTTAACCCAGAAATTCCACCGGCCATGGCTTGATGACATTGCATCGTTACGTTTGGGAACCACTGATCTAGTGTCAGTAGTTTATTTTGAAAACTGACCAGATTCTCTACACTGTTTCTATGTCTGACTTCCTGCCAGTGCGATTTGCTCTGTGCTGCCTGACACGAGTGGATCGCGGCTCCCGTCAAAAATAGACCAACTGCTTCTGGGACGCCAATGCCTAGAACAGCCGTGCCAGGTGGAATTTGGGGGTAACAGTGATTGTTGATTTTCCAGCCTCAGCTGGACATTAAGTTCAGTGCAAAGGTCTGAAGGTTGATGTTCAGAAACGTCCAGAACACAGTAAAGTGATGAAAAAAAAGGCAGAGGACTCTAGAGTTTGATACAGACATCCCCACACAGTTCTAGTGGGTCATAAGTGATGAATTAGAAGGATTCATTTTGTGAGTCTGTAAATTGTTTTTTAAGAACTTTTGCTTGAGGGAAGTCATTACAGCAGACTTTGGTCACCTGTGTTTTTCCCCAGTCGCAGCTTCATGGTCGGTTTAAAAAACTCCCGTCGGTGATGTGTTCAGTGAAGCTCCGACATCCAAGGCTGCAGCTGTTTTGCATTTTTCCCACCAAGTACAAATGCAGGTTGGAGTTAATAGGCCACAACATGCAAATCCTCTTATTTTCAAGAACATACATATCCTTCCTCTGTTCTTTCTTGTTTTCTATCACACATGCTCAGAGGAATATATTCTGACGCGCAGATTTAACTGTTGAACAACTTTCTAGGAATTGTGAGCTCTTGATGAATGAACTAATTGTAATACAGCAATACACACTGTCAGCCTGAATATAGACGGAGAATACACATATTATTCTGCATTTGTATTGTATTGTCTCACATGTGCATTCATCAACACGACAGAAACGGTAACAATAGCAGAAATAGTAACACGCACAACGACAGAAAAACTCAGCAGTTTAACTCTTTTCTGACTTTTCTGTTTTTTTGCTTTTGATACAGAAACAATGATGAGAGCTCATGTTTATTCATGAAACGGCGACAAAAGCCAGAAAAACCCTCAAGCAACACACTGTTTACAGGAATAAATAAGCTGCAGACGACTGACTCGTCTGTGTGTGTGTGTGTGTGTGTGTGTGTTTGTGTTTCTGCACAATGAGACAATAGCATTGTGACGTCTTTCAGATTCACGTCTATGAATGAAATCGGGCAGTTTTTCATTTCCTCTCGAGTTTATTACACATTACACAAGTACAAACTGTGTGTGTGTGTGTTTTTTAGTGCTGTAGACACTATGGGGATGAGTAGATCAATATCTTAAGTATCAATACTACCAATACTACACTGTAAAACAAAACAAAAATGTTTTATGTAATCAGTTTTAACTATTTAAGTAAAACTAACTC
>NW_023340246.1:21997329-22001016 GCF_004916995.1 Morone saxatilis | reverse complement strand
TTTGAAAAGTGTCCTGAGATAACTCTGTTATGAAATTTAGGCGCTATACAAATAAAATTGAATTGAATTGAAGACTGTTTTACTAAAAAGCTGAAAAAGATCCAATCTGATGAGACAACATCTGAAGCACGTAGTTTGTTTTATTTTTAATGAAATAAAACAGTATCAGTTCTAAAATGATGTGTGCTGGAATATATTTTTGTTGTTTAGTTTAATAGCTGGCAGCTAGAAGAGGAGCACTCCTGTGGATGGGGTATTTTCATAACATTTTTCTGTTGTGTTTCCCTCTCCATTAGGTTTTCTCTTTGTTCCTTTTGTTTGTTTGTTTTTAAGATTAACATGTAAAAAGCTGGCATATTGTTACATCATACTGTGTACAACCCAGTTCTCGCCTGGCGCCCAAGGCGAAAATCTGACAACCCAGCCCCCATCTCAGTGTATTTATATCTATATTATCCATATACAGAAGTTCCCATAGTTATATAAGTTTATAACAGAGTTTCACAAATATGCTTTTAAGAGCGATTGAATATGATTAGTACGGGCTTATTTATTAAAACAATAAGGGCTATATCAAAATATGTGTTTGCATCTTTATTGTAACTTTTATGGATTCTGTGTTGGAAGGTTTAAATTATGAAGAGCTGTGAGCTCCGTGCTTAAAATGACTCAGATGCGAAGATTCCTGCTGCTGATGGCTATGAGTGTTGCACTGAACAGGTATATTTTCCAGTATTACAACAGGTGTGTGTCATTATTGTAACTATTTCAAAGTGACAGCAAAACTGCACCAAAAGAGTGAATTTGTGCAGGCTGGGAAATCAGCCACTTTCATATTTCACCAGCATTTCCCACCCTGTCTGAGTGCGCCTCAGCCAACAAGATATAAAAACTGCAGGCTGATCTGAGCAAACCGAAACGCAAATAAACATAATGTATTGGCAACAGGCACCTTCGGCTACACAATTTGCATTTACTATGAAGCAGTTTTTGCCCCCCCTCCATCAGGCGACCCAGAACATTTCCCTGTCCTGTCTCAGCTAGCAGCTCTCACTGTGCAATACTCTGAGGTAATTTTATTGGAATTTACTGAAAGCTTTCTGCATATAAATCCTCCACACCAGACTCAACAACAAAAAATACCACATTAATTTAAAGCTGCAGTAGGTCATTTTTATTTTACAAACTTTTTGTCATATTTGCTGAAACTTTCACTATATCCTGACAGTACAAATCAGGTTCCTCTGGCTCCTCCTGCTGCTCCTCATGGTATTTACAAGAGTCCACTGAGCCTGAACGAAAACAACCAATCAGAGCAGAGAAAGACAGTTAATGGTTGAGTCTCATTCCCAGGTTGTAAAGTACCAATGCTCTGCATCCCAAAGCTTCAAGCCACCAACCCAAAGTGTCAGTATTTGAATGCAGCAAAACTTGATCGCAAAGCCATGCACGTCCAGAAACGGCGCAAGAAGAATACCTGCAGCGCCATATTTAGAAGCAGCAGTAGCGAGTTGGGAGAGAGAGGGTGTTGGTCCGCTGTGTCTCCTGCATACTACAGTTGGTAATTGTAATGTTCTCAACCTCTCTTCATATCACATCTCTTTCAGACCAGCAATTAGTTTTAATTAATTAAATCTAATCAGTATCATGTATGTAACCATAGTTACCGCACACAGTACATTTTTTGGTTCATTTACAGTTGATTACAATTTATATTATTAGTGTCATTTATAGCACTTTATTTTAATTATATATTATTAATATATGTGACATTTAATTGATCTTTGTTAAGAGTAATTTTAGTTCCTATCTGCCTCGTTTACAGAGGACATTTAAGAGTGTTACAGTCTCAGGTTAACATGTGCATCAGTTGAGCCAGCTGTGAGTTTACTGTCATGCCGCGTTGGTGCGTCAAAGGAAGAATAAAAGAATATCGATATATATATATATATATATATATAATGCTCTGTTGTATTTGTGTTTTACTCCTGAAGAACAGTGTATTGTCTTCTATCAGCTTAGGTATGTAAATTGATAATTGATGAGTCCTCCTCCCTCTGTGGGAGGTTATTTCCTGCGTGTTCGGCTCTTTGACAGCTTAGACAATGAACTGAATGTGCTTCAGTGTGTATCAGGCAGCTGTAAATTATATGTCTCTGCTCAAAATCAACAGGACACATCAGATATGTGACACATAAAGTGGTGACACACTGAATCGACTCCAGAGAGGAAACAGGCGCTGTTGACTTGATGGTACTTGAGGTCGTAGTTGACCCGTCTTTTTCTCTGCAGGTGGAGGTCTGTGCTCCGTCTGCAGAGCACATGGAAGGGGGTGCTGATGATGATGACGAAGATGTAAACTGGCAGGTGAAGCAGGGAAGTGACGAAGCCTGTTGAGCTTGTGTGTTGCATCCCAGAGGAGGGAGGAAGGACGGGTCTGCAGCGGGTCTGCAGCATCATCAGTCAGTCAACAACGCAGTTTGGAAAGAGCTGCGGTTGCGACAGGTTGCGAGGGGACTTGAATTCTCAGACGGAGAAGTCTGATCCAGCAAAGTGTTTCATAGAGTGACAAGTTATCTCTGCAAACCTTTAGTTTTCTCGGGGGAGAGCGGACTGACCTGGATACAATATTTGGCCCCGCCCAGCACAAAAACCCTCTCAACTGTTGGCCAACAACAAGCTTCACATCAACACCCACTACACCTGCTTTAGTGAACGTTTGTTACGCCTGCAAAGCCTAACTAAAGAGCACCTGTTGAATTCCTTCTTCCTCTACATATACTGTGTGTTAGCAAGTTATGTAATATTACTCTTTTTTGGGGGCTAGAAATGTAGTTTGGATTAGCGCTGATTAAAATACATTTTGTATTTGATCAAACTTTACATTTTGTGCATCATAGATTTACATTAAGTTACATATCATATAAGTTACCAAATCTGAAAAGGTTATCAAACACTCACTTACATATGAAGACTGAATGAACTGTGTCTTGCATGTTATGAAAAAAACGTAAAATATTGCTTCCAGCTTCCTCTGTACCTCCTGAATTTCCTTCCCCTAGGTCTGGTGTGAGTGCTGAACGGTTATGGAGAGCTATATTTTCTCTTACTGCTGTGAGTCAGTGCGATGCTGGTGATGCTGGTGGCAGCTGGAGTCGTGGCGGCCTGCCAGCTCAGTGTCCTGCACTCCACGTCACCTGCAGCCAAACCACACAGAAACTGACAACAGGTTGAAGGCGGGCTCTGTCACTCGCCTGCGTGTGCAATCATTTTGTCGAATTCTGCCGCTGTCAATCAGCTGTCACTTAAAATGACTCAAGCCATACTGCAGCTGCACCGGCTACTCACTACAAAGGGAAAGTCCAGATTGAAAACTCTAAGTAAAGCAAATGTAACTCTGGTTATACATTTTCTTTCTATTTTTATCTTAAGTCAAAGCTGAAGCAAACTGATATTGATTCTTTATAATGTGTAATCTCTCTCTCAGTAACAAACCCCAGGAGAATTGACCCTTCCTAAGCCCCGCCCCTTTTTGCTCTGTGCTCCAATAACAGTTGAAAAAGCTTTAATCAACTTTCTCCTTTCCTGGACGCCAATTGTCTTTTCCTAGGATGGCATGCTGTTAGCTAGCTAGCTCACTAATTAATCTTCGCTCTGTGTGGATAAAAGTTGGAGATTGATTGACGG
>NW_023340246.1:21984577-21997303 GCF_004916995.1 Morone saxatilis | reverse complement strand
TAGTTCATGCTGATGTAAGCACACATCACATTTCATTTACAGGAAGACACAATGATTGGAAATTGAGTTTTTGTTTATTTGTCTTGATCTGCCTCGGTACTGTTGGACCCACTGCTGAGGGACAACTTAACTTTGAACAACGCCAGTGGGACGATCGTGCTGATCTGTGTCTGCTGGATGTGGAAGTACGAGCTGATATGTGAGCTGTGTCATTTCTTCTGCCCCCAAAACTGCTAACAACTTTAACCCTCAAACCAAATCTGGGGCTTTGTGATGAGGTTGTGCATGTGAATCCAAGACTGTATCTAAGAGCTAATGCTAAGGGAAGGTTTTCTACAGTAAACAACTGGCAGCCGGAGGTGAAGGTAAATGGATTCATTGGAACCAATTATTTGGATTTTGTGAAGTGCTGCAAAGCTCTGTATACCGAAATGCTGACTCATATCTAAAATCAATTGCACATCCCGCCTTCTAATTTTTTTCTCCACTATTCATTATCAGCTGGTTTCTGCCATTTGTTAGACCTCCCGTGGGCTGAAGCAAAGTTGCTTTCTGTTTGTTTTAGATGTTGGCAATAAGAGCCTCGTCAGAAAGTTCAGTCAGCGCCACCTGCCAAGTCGATGCATGTAATGGCCTCGGCGCTGATTGATTCTGCAGCCAAACCTCACAGAAAATGCTGATAGGTGTTTGACAGAAAAATACATAAAAACTGAGTACACAATTATTTTGTTGTTCTGGAGCCGTCAATCAGCTGTCACTTGAAATAAGAGTCAACCCTGCCGCATCAGTGAGCTGATGATGACTTCTGAGAAGTAACGCAGTGTTTAACTTCAAGGTCTCACACAAGTTATTCACTCTTTATTGGTATTACACTGTAAA
Source organism: Morone saxatilis (assembly GCF_004916995.1). NCBI lineage: Eukaryota > Metazoa > Chordata > Actinopteri > Moronidae > Morone > Morone saxatilis. Next base: position 21,996,424 of record NW_023340246.1, on the reverse strand, counting down.
TTCTCCATCTTATTAAGTTATTTTTATTTATTTAATTCCTGAAATATTTTTTCTTGAATCAAGTGAAAAGATCTATCTGTGCAGTAAGAGTAGGTCAAACAATTTCCAGTACAAGTCATCTGTGTGATTCTGTGCAAACAGTGCAGTAGCAGATTTACTCTCGTTTTAAGAAAATAAGACTAAAGGCATACATTGTTAAATCGGTGTACAGTATGACTGCAGTGGTACAGGGATTGAAAAGGCATTTTTCATGCTATATCGCCTTTAAAATGTCTGTTTGAATAAGCACTTTTTTTGGAGTTAGAGTTAAGATTGGTTGAGAGTAGTAAAGTGTGTGTGTTTCTAATCTATTTAGTTTCAACTGAAATCACATGTACACATACTGTAATATATTTTGCACTGTTATCTGTGCAATATGTTTTATGCAGTTTAGTGTTCTGGTGAAAAATTGTGAGAGTTTAGTGAGCTTAAACTCTTTTGTGCTTGACAGTAACATAATCTAATGATATACGATAGGAGAAAGTGAGTTATCTCAGAGAAATACTGTGGATATGCTTGTAACATCAATACAGCGTGCACTCTCTACTCCCGTCTTATTTCTCTTTGTCAATTGTGGTATTTTTGTAGAAAAAGTACATTAAAGTTCTTGCTGAGGAAACAACGTCATATCACTCTTGTGATTAATTCTCCCCATTTTTCAGCAGGAATAACACATTTAACCTCCAACATCTGCTGAACGTTATAGGAATCCTCCTCCATCACTTTCTCTGTCACTGTAATGTGTCTCATCTGAATCATTTCATTACAGTTAAGTACATCCTTCTGTCTGGAAGCACGGAGCCATCATATGAGTGTTTTCTTTAATGGCATTTAAAGTCCATTTTACACACACACACAAACACACTTGAGATAACTTCTAACTCTCAGATACATATAAATACCTTTTTATCACTGTTTTTAGCTTCTTATCTTTCCTGCACAAACTCTTGTTTACTTTAAATACATGTATTTATGAGTATATCTGTCTATATGTATATATATGTGTGTGCGTGAATGCCTTGTGTAGATTTTATAATAACATTAATAATAATTGACTACTATTCTACTAATACTAGAAAAGTCCTCTTAAAGTTCGCTAAACTAAGAGACAAAAAACATCTATGTGAGCGTTTTCTGACGGTGTGGTCTGAAATTTATTTTTCCCACTCTGTTGTGTGTGTGTGTGCATGTGTATGTGGTGTGTGTGTGGATGCAGCTGCTGTGTGTGCGCCCTCTAATGTATTTCTTATCTCTGGGACCATAATGAATTAGCTCTGCTCTCAGATAAGATAATAGGCGTGTTTGGTATTGATGTGGGCGTCTGCAGTTAATGTAGCAATTGGCTCCCAACCTCTATAGATGTGAAGATACAGGCCAGCGTGCGAAGAGGCTTTTCTCATTTAAGAAAGCACTGATAGCATCACTCCCACACAAGGAGGCAGAGATGGATTTAACTGTAATGAGATAAATTAGACGACATAAAAGGAAGGAAAAGGATGTTACTGTATTTGTTGAGACGGGTACATAAGAATCTATATCTTTTGTTTTTGATCTGCTGTGGTCTATTTTCTTCCTCAGCCAATGTAAGTTTGCTCTACTACCTTTAATACTAACAAATTATGATCATGACCAAATAATTGTGACTTAACATTCTGAATAAACATTAAGCAGCAGAAATGCTCAGAAAAAGATAACTTTTTCAGGTTAAAGTGTCTTCTGTTTTTCTCTGCTCTGATTGGTTGTTTTCTTTTGGGCCCGGTGGATTCTTACAAATGCCGTTAGGAGCAACAGGAGGAGCGAGAGGAACCAGATTATTTCACAGATTATCTCATGTACTACTGTCAGGATGAAGTGAAAGTTTCAGCAAATAAAACAAAATTATTTTCATAAAAGCTGCAGCTTTAAGGACCTGTAAAATAAAGTGTTACAAAAGCATTTGTTTTTGGACCAGGCAATGTTGCATAAAAACAGGGAAGCGTCTTCTCTTTGCTGCAAAGTTGGCAGAACATGATATATGACATTATATATAATATTTAGTGTCCCAGCAAACCCAGAACCAGGAAAAAGCCAAAAGTACCTCTAAGTGTGTAGACAGGGGTGTCCACATACATTTGGCCATATCTGATACTGGAGATCTGGGAAACGGAGGTAAGTGGTTGCTTTTTTTTCCTCTTCACAAAGTAGATATGATGGTTTGTGGAAACAGATGAATGGATCAATAAGCTCACATTGGTACATTTTCCTCTGAATGATCACAGGAATATTTCTCTCAGCTTGTTTTTGCTTCTGATCCTTTTGCTCCACTATTGACTGCTTGTCTAAAACTGTGCTTCACACACCGAGTGTTTTTCACGTTTCAGTGATTTTCTCTGACGATCATCCTCCTCTCTCAGCGTCACAAGTTGATTCACTGTTTGTTAGTCAGCGACTCTCCATTAACCCCGAGTTTGTCGAGGTCAACTTCACTGCAGAGTGTCCCTTCAGACCTGCTGAGCCACACAGGGCTGCAGCAGCTCTGCTCTTTATGTCACTGAAATTACCTCCCCCTCCAGTATTTATGTGTTTTTAGGCTGACAGCTTCAGTTAATGGGCTCCACAAAGTATGAAAAATGGAAAGCAAGTAACTTAATAACAACTACAGCATTTATATGGTTACATACTTGAACTACAGAACTGTCTCCTAGAAATTACGATGGTATATCACTAATTACTAAGTCTTTTAGGACAAGTCCAAGTCAAGTCTCAAGATATTTTTGGTGTATTTAAGTGTATGTTAACTCACAAGTCATTTGAAACCAGCCTGAATGGTTGTCTAAGTGGAGGTCAAGTACTAAGTCATTTTGAAAAAAAGTCTAGTCAACTCACTGCTTATCTGAAACGTCCAGATGAGTCAGATGAAACACATTAGTGTCTTTAACTTGTTTCAACTGACTTTAGACCTGAGTTGAAAGTATTAAAGTCAAATGTAAAGTAATGTAAATCAAGCCTTAAGTGATAAAAAAAATAGAAATAAAGTTGCCATTAAGTTTTGAGTCATTTGACAGTCCAAATTAAGTCTTAAGTCATTAGAAACATGTCTGAGTCTTAAAGTCTCACAGTATTTATATATTTGCAGTATTATGAACTGGGTATCTGTGGCGACATTCTTGAATGAAATGCCATTATGGTGCATTCCAGTTGGAATTCCCAAGAGGAAACTCGGAAATTCCGACTTTCCGGGTCAAGTGGTTCAAACTGAACATTTCCTACTGCTGCAGCTCTACATTACTTCACTTCACATGGTGAAACACAAGTTGACTTTTATTATGGAGTAACCACAGAAAGAGTGAGAGTGAGATCAGTGAGAGTGTGTTTATCAGTGAGATTAGCACTGACAGCTATTGTGCATCAAAAATGCATCTACAATAGAAGACACTGGTCATTTTCAGCACTTTTTTGACTGCTGCTCAGTTTGACATATTGCAGGGATAATGGAACAAGAAGGAGCCACAGTGAGCTGTTAGAGGAGGAGCTGCAGGTGACACCGTGACGGCTGCACCGTCAACTTCTCAGTGAGGTAACCAACTACTTTCACTTTCGGCTGTTCACAGACTGATGCTGTGTGCAACATAAAATCAGTCACTCACAGAATGATAGAAAGGCCAATTATTGCCCAACTTCTTTATTCATTTGCCCAAGAATTCTGGAACTTGTAGTATTACCAGAAACTACAGGTGTCGCCAAATCAACCAGGACTGAAATCTCATTTAGGGCAGGTCCAGTCAAGTCTCACATTCAAGTCTAAACTAAAGTGCTACTGCTACTACATTCCCATCTACAGCTCTCAGTAATACTTATACTACTGCTTTCATTGTTAATACTAAATGTCTATTAACTTCCACTACTACTGCTGATGCTGATGTCAACAACTTCTGCACAGATGTTTCATTAAAAGTAGGTCTTCAAGTCTTCCAGAAGCTCAATAGGCACACTCCCTTCCTTTCCTGGGAGACTTTTAATGTGAAATATCTGCAGGAAGCACCACTGACAGCAATTTAGCATAACTTAGCATAAGTTAACACAAGCTGGAAACACCTGGGAATAATTACTAAATAGAAACTGTATTTCTGTTAAAAGGGGGAATGTGGAGTGGCAGATTGGTGAGAACATGACTCTGGAGTGCTGTGGGACTAAATCTTTCACAGTGGTTATTATGATGGTAATCCCCAGAGATAGCAGTGACTCCCAGCTCTGCCACTCCATCATTGATCAAGTACACCTGATCTGACCTGCTGCTGCTGCTGTTTGGTCTTTAATAATTCAGCTTCCTCCTCCTTCTGACCTCTCCTCCATCTGTGAAGATCAAGCTGGTGTAAAGTGATTACTCACTGTGGCTGACACAGTCCTCAACTAAACCTCCCTCGTGGCTGAAATATTTACTGGGGTCTCTAAAGTTGTGGGAGGTGTGGGTGCAAAAAGCATCAAGTCCCAGTCGATCCCAGTTAAACTAAACTTCCAGACTGTTTATCTTTTGCAAGAGTAAGAAATCCCAAACAAGCCGCCATGTTGGTCTGGTTTGAGATCCAGGAGCAGAAGGCATTTGTCCAATCAGGTGCAGTGTTTGTGCCATTGTAGGAGGGTGTAGCCTTATTAAAGAAACTTTCTGTTTCCACCAGTAGCCCCAGAGTTGCGACCAAGTCATTGTTTTCAAGTCACAAGCAAGTCTTAAGTCTTTGCACTCAAGTCCTAAACTTTGAGTTTCGAGACCTAACAAAAGAGTAATAATCTATTAAATTTACACCAACAAGTGCAACTGAGTTAATCAAGAAATAAATTGCACTTCCATAGCATGTAACACATTTTGGGGCGACAGGCTGCACCTCATTTTGGGGGTTTTTTTAGACCGTGACGAGGCCGTCTGGAATAGGGAAGAGAGAGGGTTATGACATACGATAAAGGTCACCATTTGGCTACCAAGGCACTCTCTACCATATAACACTATTAACCAGTACCACAGGAGAGTTACATTTGTATTATTCTGTCTTGTTTTGTCATATTCAGTTGATACAGGGAAGAAAATCAATACTCAGTGGTTATGCTATCCCTTGCTAGCATGACATGGTTGGTAACAATGGATGCATTAGGTCATCAGGTTTCACATGATACCCACTACAGCCTCTGAAAGACAGTGCAAGTGTAAACGCCCCCTGGTCCACACCTCTGATAACCACAGCTGTTTCCGAATAAACTGAACAGGACAAATCTGAAAGAATCAGACTTTAAAATTGGACATTTAAATTTAATTAAAATCATCTGTAGCATGAACTGTTTTGTTCAACCGTTTAAATTTTTTTTTCAAAATTACTTTCACAGACTTTAGTGCACATCCATTCAATCCGTCGCTCACCTGTCTCTTGGTGTGTTCGCTGACTTCGCCTGGCATGTCGTGGGCGCTCTTGATGAGCGTGCGGGCGATGTGGTAGTAATACACCGAGATGATGGCCAGAGGGATCAGGAAGTAAACCAGGAAGATCATCACTGAGTGAATCTTAGGATGCATCTGATTGGACAGCGGGTACGGCACGCAATTCACAAAGGTGACGTTACTGTTGTCCCTGTTACCCTGAGAGGGGAGGGCATAGAAGGAGGGGAGGAGAGGAGGAGGAAAGAGGAAGAGATGAGATAAGGAGACAAGGAGAGGATGATGGGAGGAGGGGAAGGGAAGTGATGAGATAAGAAGAAGAGAGAAGACAAGGAAAGGAAAAGAGAGAAAAGGAGAGGAAACCAGTATATGAGAGGAAATAAGGAGAGGAATGGAGGGCAGGATGAAAAGAAAAGTAGAAAAAATTTGAAGAAAGAAATAATGAAAAAAGGAAGAGGAAAGGAAACAAGTAGGAAGGAAATGGGAGGGGAGGAGAGGACAGACATAACAACACATCAGTAAAGATCATAAAACAGATTGTAGAGTTAAATGGACGCAGTTGTCATTCATAAATCTGACTCTAAAGGGGTTTATGGCTGTTTGTCTGCTGGGAAACTCAACTGAGACGATGCTGCTCGCTGATGAGCCTTCAGCAGGGAGTGATGAACAACACACATTTAGTCTGAATGTCACAAACAGCCTACCAGCAGGAGCTGTTAGCATCAGATTATGTGGTTGTGGTCAAATTGAGCCAATGTTTGGTAGATTTTCGTGTCACAAACCGGGCATGATATCATAGGATGGCGTATACCCACATAGCAAAACTGTTCTGCATATTGATATACCACCAGTGTTTTATATATATAAAAAAGATTAATGTGGTCAACATTATAAAATTCATAATCGACTAAGTTGAATAATTAAACATTTATTAAAGCTGCAGTAGGTAATTTTTATGAAAACAACCAAGAAAGATTTTTATTGTTGAATCTCATTCTCGGGGCGTCAAATACAGACTCTGGGAATGAGACTCAACAATCAATTATCTTCTATCCACCAACCCAAAGTGTCTTCTTTTGTTCCTGTCTAGTTTTATGTGTTCTTAATATATGTAATGTAACATTTTCAGTGTCTTTATTTTACCTGCATGGAGACAACTTGTGAGAAAATGGCCTCAGGGACAGCCAGCAGGACGGACAGCAGCCAGATAGAAACAGCCTTCAGACACGTCCAGAAGACAGCGCTGGATGTCTGGATGTCCATTGGGTTCACTATTGCCTTATACCTGGAGGAGGCAGAGAGAGAAACATCAATTTAACATTCAATAACAAAACACAAGTACGAGTCACTTCACCATCAAACACTCATTTTGTGATCAAATGTGGCAACAATCACTGAGCTCCTGAATACAATACAAAAACAGACAGAAGAAATGGAAATGTAAAGTGAGTTTGTTTACTGCCATGTTACAGTATGTTTGAATTTGTTAGGAAAAATATTGAGCGGCATTTCATATTATTTTCTATGTTTTAAAAAAAATCTATTTTAAGAAAGCAAACATGCGTGTACCACACATGTAGGGACAATAAAACATTAATTCCAACATAGAAGTGACTCAATGTTCTCTGCAATTAGCTTATAAAAGTGTGCATATATCAGCATTGGTAATTGTCCAAAATAAACTGGAAAATTTCAGCATATCAGACATCAGCAAAAATCCAATATCATGCATCATGACTTCTATGTCTTATCTGTCAGAAAACCTTTTGTGGAGCAGCTACTCCAGCAGAGTAGGAAGATAATGGTGTAGCATAGCTAATAGGGTATGCTAGCTTCCTCTGTTTTTGTTCTCTGTTCTCTCTCAGGATAGCACTGTCAAGGCAGTTTGCTATTACCTGTTTCCAAGTTTCTGAATTGTTGCAGTTTGATGATGAATAAAACATCATCAGCAAATTGATTGATTTAGAACTGACTCACTAAAACTCTCTGTTCTTGTCAGCCTTATTAATTGAGTATTAAGAGTATTAATACTTGCTGTATTATTTCCACACAATAACAGTCTGCCTTTTCAGTATATGATGACACATCTTTATGAAGCACATACAAACATCCTCAAAACCAGAAACGCACACTCAGGTGAAACACCCAGCAGCAGATCTGGGCACAGCTGCTCCTACAGAGCGGCCATTTCCCATGGCAACATTTTCTTACTGCCAACTCATCAAATACTGCCACTTAGTCAGTCTTTGCTTCAAAAAATTACTCTATAGATATTTCTCTCACGTCATTTCTGGACGTGTAGGGCTCCGCAAACCAAGTCACAAGAAAAAAACAGCTGTTTCCGGTTATCAAATAATAAATATGTAATGTTCGGTTAAACTTTCTTTGATTAGGTTTAGGCACTACTTCTTTAAATGTATGTTACGTTACGTGACATCAGGTACGTTATTTAAAAACTGTTCACTTTTGGGTTTACATGAGATACAAACAGCTGTCTCCTGGGCTAAAATACTGTGTTTGTTTGAACCATCCATCTACCCCACCATCTCCATATGCAGACTGTCTCACTCTCTATACTACGTCACCTGACATTGATGCGAGCGTGTCTAGAAATGAAACTAGAGGGATAATTAATGCAATATATTTATGGCAGTATTTGAAGACTTGGGAGTGAGACCTGGGTCTCCCATGGTGCATAGCAGCAACACTCAACCCTCATTATCTATGATGTGCGACCTTTGACCTCCTAACACGAGCAGGAGAAACACAAGTAACGTCTTCATGCGTTTCTGAGGGACTACAGGTCACACAGACTGAGATATTTTGGCTATATTTCAACATGGATCTATGAATAAACAGATTGAATCAGATTTGAAAGGCCTGGCACTGTAAATATCCACATTAATAAAAGAGTAAAAGCCATTATGAAATGAGGCGTCATACCTCTTCTGATTTTCTAGGCTGAACCCAAACATAAATCATCTAATAATCATATTATTTTTCTTTTCACAGCGTTAGTGGCTCCAGGCTCTTTGTTAGTTAATGAGAAACTCCAGCAGGCATCGGACGGCTGTGGCTGCAGACTGGAGGACAATGAGACAAAACAATAGGCCTTTGTCAATCTGCTATTAATTATTCTTTATGTGTAATCACTGAGCTGAATTTAAAAGTCCTCATTAGACAGAACTGATCAGCAATTCAGCTAGACAGGGGAGCAGTGCGGGATTAATTCATTCCAGTGAGTAACAGCCATATGTTAATTTCCATGTAGCTGGATGAGGTTTAGTTCAGTTAGACTCAGTATTGATCAGTATAATAATAGACAGAGGAGATGGTCAGGGGTACAGGGATATAAAAACCATGTTGCAGGGCCATTATAGTGTCAACAATTGTATTCAAAGTGCAAAACAAAGCCTATGTTTCTCTAGATTTGGATGAATTAGCAAAGCCTGTTTGTACTGTAATCACAGAAACAGAAAACAATCCCTTGATTTTACTTTTTAATTTATTTTTGATATTATAGCAGATGTATATGTCTTTATTGGTGAAATTATATCTGAAATATGAAATGTCTAATTTTTTATCACAATTAAAATAATAATTATAATATTTTACTTATTATCAGCGCTTTTATAGACACTTATCATGTTCTGTCCCACTCATGATTACCTAACCCATCAACCATTACTAATAGGGCAACAGAAATTGGTTAACAATGTTAGACTGAATAATGACGTCAAAGAAAGTGATACTCTTCGGGGAGGGTTTAGTCTTATCATTATCGTAACTGACATGGGAGGACATTTTGGGTTTAAGAGGCGGTATTACAAAATAAAAGGACCAGTCTGTAGGATTTAGTGGCATCTAATGGTGAAACTAGTGTTTTAGTCTGTCCTTTCTGGGCTACTGTAGAAACGTTGTACATGTTAATAATGAATCCTCCATACACACAAAGGTTAATGATGGAGTTTCACAATGTTCTGTACTTGACTTCCTTCCTTTAGGCAACATCATTAGAAATTATTCCACTAACTTTCATTGTTATGCAGATGATACCCAATTATATCTACTAATCAACCCTGATTAAATTATTCAATTTGCTGAATTACATAAAAACCTGGATGTCCTCCAATTCTCCAAAGTTAAACGCAGACAAAACAGAAGTTCTTGGACTTGGCCCCAAACTCAGAAACACATTATCCAATGATCTAGTTACTCTAGATGGCATTACCCTGGCCTCCAGTACCGCCATAAGGAATCTTTGATCAGGACATGTCCTTTAACTCCCAAATAAAACAAACTTCTAGGACTTTTCACCTATGCAACAAAGCACAAATCAGGCACGTCCTGTCCAGTCCAGTTATCTTTTATTCAATTGTTATCAATTATCAATGCCTTTTGCTGTGAATCTAAAAAAAAAAGATTATTTAAGTGTAATAGACTCAAATAAATACATAACAAAGTTTATTTGTCTGATGATTTTGTTATTTACATTATTTATTTATTTTAATAAATTCTAACCTATTGTATATTTGATTCTACATTCCTTGAAATTGTGAAATGCTATTAATTTATAATTTTACATGCTTGTTTAATTTTTTCCTTTATATATAAGAATTTCCCCATTGGGAATTAATAAAGTCAATCCTCTTCATATTATCATTTTAATATTATTTTGCATGAGTTTTTTTGGAAACCTTTTATATTTTATCTTCCATGTGCTGCTGCTGTCTTGTCCAGGAGAAAATACAGAGGATCTGATTGATGTACCTTGACTGGTTACATAAGGTTATAAAGAGTTTAGTTTGCAAAGAAGATGAAATTATATTCTCCAGCACCGATTGTGTATAAAAGTGACATAGAGCCCTCTTTCAACCTGGTGATGCTTGTATTACACTGTCAGAATGTTAAACAGTGTTTATGTAACTCTGTTTCCAGAGCTGCTTTCATGACAGGACGCTGTATTTCCACCAGGATATCATGTACTTTTGTTCTGTTACAGTTTGATTACTCGACCTTCCACATCTTCAAAAGAAAAACCTAGTCTTTCTCTTCCTGCTGTATCTTATTCATAGAGACACAAACAGGGTCAAAGCGAGGTCAGATCGATCCAGGGTTTCATTCAGTCTGCTCAATGACTCATTCGACTAAACTTCCCTCAGTTTCAATTCAAAGTTTCAAGAACAATTTTACCAAAGCATTAAATTCACCAAATAATTGGATAATACACTAAATCAGTGATATTAGCAATAACCGTCAACCTCTGTAGCTGCAAATAAAGCCAACATGGAAGTAACAAAACATACAGTTCCTCTAACGGCCACTAGAGGCTGACTCCAACAGTGAGTCAATCTCCACAAGGCCCCATATTAAAATGTCCAACTTTACAGAAGAAATAAACATGTTTACTGCCTCGTTACCAGTTCATGACAACTGTACCACCCCCTTAAATTTGATTAAGGATTAAACTTATGCATAAATAAGAGGACGGTTGCTCTGACTGACAGATGGCTGTTTTCAGTATATTTTGGTTTCACACAGGACCAGACACCTGCCTTTAACCCATTCCTGCACAAAACACTACCTGGACCAAGACTCTGGATATATACTTGGATCATTGGATTAGCTCTATCTGGCTCTTTCACTGTCTTCCTCTGCTCTGCTTTAACCTCCAGCTCAGCCTCAACTCCCCACTGACTCAAAGGAGTCTGCTCCCCAAACCTTCCCTAACTACTGTTATAATATATTCTTTTGCACTAACTCCCTGCCTCAGTGTCCTGTGTTGTGCATTTTTATTCATTCAGTTAACTGACAAATCCACCCTGACCACCACGCTAAGTGGACTTTGTCGCTCTTCTTAATGCACCTTCTACTTGTGTGTACTTTACATGTCTAGGAGAGGCAAACCGTCACACTGACGCGGTAGCCAGAACTTGGCTACCAACTGAGGCTAGAGGCTAGAGGCTAGATTGTCACTCTCTCTGTTTTGTATCGCTGTCATACACCTCTCGCCCATAAATCTTACATCATTGTGCTTTATGTTTTATTGATGTAATGATTCATTGATTATTTATGTCACACAGGTACAAGTTTTACATTTTGTCCCCAGGCAGAAGTCCAGGCTGATTCAGGCGTTTTTCAGGTGGTAAGAATCTTAACTTTGGAGAAAGTCTGAAGCAAATGTTTCCAGCAATTGACAGCATGTATGAGCAATGAATGAAATGGTGGCACGGCAGGTTTATCCAAGCAGAATAGCAATTAATTAAACTCGCAATATGGTAAGTATAAGTAAAATATGTGACAAAACAGCATAATAATGAAGTACTGTGTCCTGGCCTACGTATCTTGTTCTCTTAATTAAAGATAACATATTTGGTATAGACCCTCAAATTTTTTTTTTTTTTTTT
>NW_023340246.1:21983982-21984565 GCF_004916995.1 Morone saxatilis | reverse complement strand
TGATGCAAAAATGATAATTCCCATGAATCCTGAATAAAATCGAAATTGCTATATGATACTATATGATTACTATCCTGTGCAGCCCAGAATTCTGACACAAGAGCATCAACACTGATGTTGGCTGATGTCAGGTCAGGCTCACAGCCAGTGTTCGGGGTTGAGACAAACATAACTGGAACAACACTATTATCTCAAGTAACTCAAAAATCACATGCTGCAGCTTTAAGATTCCCCTTTTTATTAGAGCCTAAAACAGGAAAAACAAACCTTCAAAGCAGCTTTTATTTTAAGTATTAAGACTAAATGCACTCTATATAGCTACAATACCAGCGAACAACAGGCTGGGATCTACAGGATGACCTTGGACAGTCCCTGAGGATGTTCACTGAAAAGCTGCATTGTGTGCCTCAGTTCCAGGGTCAGTATCATCTGTCTGCATCTGTCCAAATGTTCAGAATAATGGTGCATGCTCTTCAAATACAATAAATCACTGCTTCCATTATTTTATTTGCAACCCTCTCAGCAATGGTGTGTGTAAAAGCAGGTTCTGTCAAGTCACGTCAGTTTTATTTATATAGCCCAA
>NW_023340246.1:21983799-21983961 GCF_004916995.1 Morone saxatilis | reverse complement strand
GCCCAATATCACAAATCACAATTTCCCTCAAGATGATTTACAATCTGTACAGAATACGACACTCTCTGTCCTTAAAGCCTTGATCCAAAAAAACAAAAAGTCCTCCAAAATCTCATTAACAGGGAAAAAATGATAAAAACCTCAGGAAGAGCAGCAGAGGAA
>NW_023340246.1:21982629-21983741 GCF_004916995.1 Morone saxatilis | reverse complement strand
TGCTTCTTACTCCTACTCACAAACATTACTGATAAAAACGTTTAGTTAGTGTTTTCTCTTTTCAAATTTTTATATTCACCAAGAAAATAATTATTCAAAATGATGGCTTTGCAGCTCATAAGTGGGAGAAAAAGCAAGAGAACAAGAGATATTAGCATCCTTATTATTAATTTTGACATCTTATAATTCAACTCTGACTCCTATAAATTATAATTATATACTACTAAATTGCAAACATATTTTAAGAGAAATGTTTTCAACATAATGAGGAAACATTGGGAAAAAACACTGCTACTGAACATGCTCCAGGCAGCAATAATGTTTCCCTTCAAAACATATTTGGCAAAACTAAGTAGTCGGATTGTCATTTCTAGGAAGCAAGGTTTTGTGATTACGAGTGAGAAAACAGAACCAACACTACCTAATTTAATGCCCTTTTATTTCTTCTGCTGTTTGAGGACTGTGAATGAATGAAAGTGCAGAGACACACACAAAGCACATCTGAGGGGTGTACAGTGAAAGCAGATTAATGGGTCAGTGTTGAACCCAAAGCCAGAGTTTTCCATGGCATCTAGCTAGACCACCATGGTAACTTATGCTGCACATATGTGTTACTTTCAGAGTTTCAGACGCTATAAAAAGCCCCACCCTTTCACTCATTAACTCCTTTGGAAGTGGTGTCAACATTCTAGCAAAATCCTGCGGACCGTGGTGTCAGAATTGTTCAGTGAAAATGTTTAGAGACCAAACTGATCCACTGACGATATCGTCTATACGTGGTATAGATTGTCAAGTAAATATGTTATACATGCAAACTTGTTTAGCGGTACGCTAATATGCCAACAAACAAAGTCGCGCAACTGAATGCATCACGTTGCAGCTTTTTGCTACAACAGTTTTTATGCTTCCTCTTGACTGAAGTAGGCGGCATGCTATTGGACCTTTTTGTGTGCAGAAACCACAATAGTCCAAAGAAAATGTCCCATTGGACCTAAGGACCTTTTGACTAACAGCCCGTTACCCTGAAAAACAAAAGCCAATAGCTCCACCACCTTACCAAAGAAGTACTGTACTCACAAACAGAGGGAGCCAAATCGCAACAAATACCAAAT